>NC_040039.1:5807325-6017445 GCF_003713205.1 Coffea eugenioides
AAATTGAATATGAGTGAAAACCTAACAATTTTTTTAAACCTATTTATAGATCTATTTGATTTCACCTGAGCAGTACGAATAGCATGTAATATATCTCTGTTTGATTTCGCTTACATGCTATTCATACTGTTTAGGTAAAATTAAATAGATATATACATGGGTTTAAAAAAATTTATTCGCACACATGATCAATGAGGGATGAAAAAATTCATTTTGAAGAATGTGAAGGATGAAAAACATTCATGTTATCAAATGTGAGGGAGAAAAAAATTATTTTGTGAAATGTAACGGACTATGAATCGGATTATGTAAAATTTGATTTGACAATTTTACCCTTAAAACATGATCATATGCAAGGCACGTGGTGGTTTCCAGTCAAATTAGTCAAAAACCTAAGTGGGTACCAAATTTGACTAATATGAATTTGTAAATGACATAAAATTACACTTTTAAAAGTGAGGGAAGAAAAAAGTCATTTTACAAAATGTGAGGGATGTTTTAAACGATTTTTCCTTTGTGTTATTCTTGAATTTTAATATTGTACTTTTTATGTGCTTTATAATACCATAATTCCAAACTTTCTGGCCATCTAATCTCGAATTTCATTTTTAGCTCACACAAATATTTCTATCACCCAACTAAGAATTGATATGCTAAAAATCCTTTCGATTTCTATAAAATTGTGAACAAGATCTTCATGTCCTTACTTTTAGATCACCATACTTGTACTTTATTTATGTCTATTTGTGTCTCATTTTCGAAATGTAATTAGCAGGATGATATCTTTTGTTGTACTTCTTAGGTGTGAATTTATTTGCCTATGATATGAAAGAAAATTAAATAAAAGAGTTCTCAATTATGACATGTTTTTACCAATTGTGCTGTGACTTTTAGTGTCTCATTCTTCTATGGCACAAAATGTACACTATACTCATGGCTAGAGTGTTAGCCGTAGTTATACCTACTGGAGTAATGGTGTCTATGATTGGAAGACTAGAGGAACATGCTACAATTGCTCAAGAAGACTAGAGAAAATGAAACAGGGGGTGGGGAACAAGAATGAAGACTGAACTCCATCCTGTCATGTTAGTTTAGTCACTATAAACAAAAAGTTCAACAGCTTGCTTTAAGGAAGTCTAACAAGACAACTAGTAGATCTATTTCAAGAGTTCTTGCTGAATTTCCTTCCAGTTATCTGTTCCGATTCATGTATTATGTGATTTGTCAGTCCCATTGCAGCATCATCTTTTAACTTTTGAATTTTATTTGATTCTGTCTCATGCATACGCTTCTTGAATTGCTGCCTCACCATGCCAACAAGAGAAGTTCAGTAAATAGTATGGCAGTAGTAAATTGATCCAGACTTTAAGAAAAAAATTGAAATTGCCACCCGTGAGCACCTACGAAGGAGTGGAGCAAGGCAATGATGGAGGCAAGAGGAGTTACTTGTGGATGGGACTGGGCGCCATCTCTAGGTGTTTGATCTAATTTTGGGAAGTACATCGACAATAATTTACTAGAACTTGCGTAGCATCAAACAAATGGAAGAAAACAAGAGACTTGAGATACAAATAAAAGAGAGAAACTTTTGTATTGAATGACATTGGCCTACCTCAACCAAAGACATTATCAAGCTTTTATAGCCATTTATGAGATACAACAAAATCTTTTTAGTGCATTCAATGGTATCCAGATGGTCCAAATCTGGTCGTTTGTTTACCAAGTGAAAGAAATTTGGTAGCAAACTATTCATCCTTCATGCAAGAATTATAGTTAGAAGTATGGATTAATCTTTCCTATATTGACAGTGTATACACTGTTAGTTTTGGATTAATAATAACTATACAAAATTTAAATTTGAAATTCAACTTTTGTAAATGTGTCATGAATCTAACAGTAATAGTATATATATTATCAGTGTATATAAAATTTATCCAAGAAGTATACACAGATGATCTTGAGGGCTATTAGGTATTTTATCTTTTGATTTGTTTGAAGTTTTAGTATAATATTCTTTTGATTTTATAGATCTGAAATATCAAGTATTGTCCTTCAGGTTGATGTAATTTCTACCATTAGTGCAGATTTAATGAAATGGTAATTTTTTTTATCAAAAAAAGAATCTTCATGCTAGAATCTTATCCACATACATCTTACACCTTCAAAAAGGAAGATTTTTCTAAAATATTTTGTTTTTCTTCTTTGGGTCAATTTCTTCCTAAAATAAGATCTATTACAATTACAAACAATCTCATTTATGCCAATATAAGAACATTTAGATTAAGAAGCAATGCATTTATACCTTTTTTAAAAAAATACCTTTATTTGTTGAGTAAATTTTATATATACTGTCAATGTATACACTATTACGGTTGGATGGATAGCACATGAGTAAATTTTGAATTTCAAATTCAAATTTTATACATATGTCATATATCTAATAGTGATAATGTATACACTAATAGTGTATAAAATATTAATACTTATTTTTTATACATTACTTAATAAGATCAAAAGAAACGAAAAAAAATAGGTGCTGCATTTTATAACCTGAATTACCTTAAAACCTATAGAAAGAAATTAATTGTAGAACATGAGGACTGTGGTTGATACTCCTTCAATTAAGGATGCATTCATTACCATTTAATTACATACAATTGAAATGAATAATAATTTCAAAAACCTTCTGAGATTTCTGATAATTTTATCTAACGCCCTTGTTTGCAATCTTAGATTCACCTCGAACTTGATATAACAAAATGTCACTATCAATGCAATCAAATTTATCCAATTACCCTCATCATAATAGCTTATTATAATAATCTTAATGAAGCAAAATATCAGCTTCAGTTTTTACCAAAATATCTTCCAATTTGGCACCATTTAGCTTAGCATATAAGCAGATGGCGCCTTTTGTAGCATATTATACTAATTGCTAACAAGTTTACTACCAAACTGAGTTTTATCAGGATAATCCTTTAGAAATAATATAGAGGTCTTGGCCTTAGATTTGTTTAAAGGGTAACCTGTAGAGATGATGACTTATTTAAGGCCCGGATCATGAATATGTTGAAGTTTATGGTGAGAAATTTATGATCGATGATGGCATGCATTTGCTGCGTATGATGTATATTGTTTAGCTACATGGATGAGGTTTATATGGCTTTATGAACTAGACACTGAGAGTTAAAGTAGATATTTGAGTAAGACTTACTAATTTGTTACTATTTTGTTCATATTCATCCAGAAGAATATCTTTAAATGAATGATTAATCTATCAATACAGATGGTTTTTGTGGCATCTCTTTGTTGAGTTTTTAACATGAACATTGTTTCAAAGAAAACCTTATATGAAATTAGAGTAGACTGCGTGTGCAAAAGAAAGTCATGTTTCTATCATCAAAAATTGAATCATGAAAGTAACTTTATTTCGTTAGATTACTTTGTCTATGCTTTTATTGAGCAACAACTGAAGTATTAGTCATGAATATCTTGAAAATAGGACCGGAGCTATTTCTCACATTACATTATTTTGAGTCTCAGAATTCTCAACATGCATTCTGATAAATATTTTGTGTATAGAGCCTATTGAATTATATTACATAATCAGAAATACTGTAGTACATATAAGGACTGCTATTCCAACAGTTATAGCAACCCTGGACCCTGTCAGTTGACATGAATTTCCTCTATAAGCTGATGAAGCCATCCTTGTTTTTCGACTGCTGTGCTTCGTCTCTTTGGAATACTTCAACTGCTGCTCTTAAAAATTGACTCTGGTTGCCTCTTCTCTGTGCAGAATAAGGCCTCTTCAATGGGTTCCTTCACCAAGTCTTTCATGTTCTCATACCGAGAAAATGACCATGTCATGTGTAATTAACAATCATAAATTGGCTCTGTGATAAATTTTTTTCTCCAAATAGATGAAGTCAACCCAACTTTTCTCCTTTCTTGTATAGCCATTTTATTCAATGTAAAAATTTTACATTAATTTCTTTTGGGGCCCATAAGAAATAAATGTGGAACAAAATGTGCTGACATTAAATTGTTGTCAGTTCTATACTTCAATTGTTCTGACATGGGCTTCTTTTGTAACCAAAGCAGTCGAATTCAGGGAGGCTAGTGTGATATTTCGGTACTAGGTAAAATTGTCAAGAATAATCGCTACAAACTTATTCTAGTTTCTATATGTTTGATATATGTTACTGAGGCACAAATATTTAAACCACCACAATACTTAAAAATTGGTAACATTTGTGCAAAGAAACATAGAGGGGAGGGACTGTTCATGGGGGAGATGCCTCCACTGCCATCAATGAGGCTCTGCCCCCACTGTTTGGTAAAAATATTAAGAATCTTCTATCCTATTCTCCTACTCCATACTGTAATATTCTATCACTTCTTCATTCATTTAAAAGAAAAAAAAAAACTGTTTCGGTTCTCATGTTTTATTACCAAATCTCAAATCTCGCACATTTGTTAATAACAAAAAATGAAAAAATTAATTTTTTTATATACTAACAATATATACACTATCAAGTTTGAATGATTGACAATTTATTTTAATTTGAATTTGAAATCTCAAATTTTACATATGGTGCATTCAAGTATGTCAATATATGAAAAATTAATTTAAAATTAAAATATTTAAAGAACATAATCCGTAATCAACTTCGTAAAAATCATTTGTCATCTTCCCTCCCACTTTTCTATTCAACATTCTAATAGTGTCAGTTGCTCATTCACTAAAAATAGGAAAAGCGCCTTGTTGGGATACTCACGTTTTAATATCAAATCTCTCAAATATCTTAATAATCTTATCTTTTTTTTCATAATAATAAAAAAGGAATGCATGATAGGGTTATAAAAGTAAGAGATTCTACGGTTCCTTTTGACTATCATATCCTCAAGTCAAATTTACAGTTGAATAAGTGTTATTGAACAATTATTTTAGTGGAGAGATACAAGTTAAAGGAATTTTACCCTAAAGACGGCTGAATTTTCCTATAAAAGAAAGGGCTTGACATTGTGGTAACATAGGCCTGAAAAAACCTAGAGACAGATCTGCTCTAAATGGCTATCATTATTCAATCATATCTTGAAACTCTTCCAATGCTATTATTGTGTTTTGTTATTCTTCTTTATTACTACTACAATCTCACTCAGAGATGGAAAAGAAGCTCGCTGCCCACAACCTGGCCAGTTGTCGGTATGCTGCCAGCACTTCTTCAAAACTCTTACAGGCTACATGATTATGGAACAGAAGTTCTCAAAGAAAGTGGTGGCACATTCCAGTTCAAAGGCCCGTGGTTTGCCAACATGGACATGGTCATCACCTGTGACCCGGCCAATGTCCATTACATTCTCACCAAAAACTTCTCAAACTACCCAAAGGGTCCTGATTTCAGAAAAATATTCGATGTTCTGGGAGATGGGATTTTCAATGCTGATTCTGAGTTATGGGAAGCTCACAGGAAAATAACTTTGTCAGTTATGCGCCATCCCAATTTCCAGAAACTTTTGGAGACAACCGTTCGGGACAAGCTTGAAGAAGGGCTCCTCCCAATTTTAGAAACCTGTTCAAAAACAGGATCCCAGCTTGATTTGCAAGAAATTTTCCAGAGGTTCACTTTTGATAATATATCAAAAGTGTTACTCGACCATGATCCGGGCAGCTTATCCATGGATTTACCATACATCCCATGTGAAAAGGCATTTAGTGACACCGCAAAAGCCCTTTTACACAGGCACTTATTGCCAGAAAGCTGCTGGAAGCTCCAGAAATGGCTTGGAATAGGCCACGAGAAGAAGCTAGGCAGAGCAGCTGATGCTTTTGAGCAATTCATCTGCCCTTGTATATCGCTGAAGCAGGAAAAAAGGAACAAAACAACGGAGGAAACAGGATTTGATGGACTATCAGCTTTCATGGAGGCTTACAAGGGAATAAATACTAGACAAGATGCAAAGCTGTTCATGAAAGACATCATGCTGAATTTGATTTTTGCAGGTAGAGACTCCACGAGTACAGCTCTCTCTTGGCTTTTCTGGCTCATCGCCAGAAATCCTCAGGTGGAGGACAAGATTCGTGAAGAGATTGCAACTAAATTGGACGCCAAACAAGGTCAAAACCTGAGCCTTTTCATCAATGTCCAAGAATCCCATAAACTCATTTACCTCCATGGTGCTTTGTGTGAAGCTCTCCGGTTATATCCATCCGTGGCTTTAGAGCACAAAGCTCCAGCCAAGCCCGACACTCTTCCAAGTGGTCTACGAATCGATGCAAATACCAAAGTGGTTCTTTCCTTCTACTCAATGGGACGGATGGAGTCCATATGGGGTGATGACTGCTTGGAGTTCAAGCCTGAGAGGTGGATATCCGAGCATGGAAGTATTAAACACGAACCATCCTTCAAGTTCCCTGCATTTCTTGCTGGACCAAGGACTTGTGTAGGCAAGGAAATGGCCATGATCCAGATGAAAATGGTGGCAGCCTCCATCGTCTATAATTACCATATCCAAGTGGCGGAAGGCCATCCCATTTCCCCTAGTGATTCTGTTATTATCCAAATGAAGCACGGTTTCATGGTCAGGCCCTTTAAAAGAAATTAATGAATGTAGCCTTGTTATATATGATAATATTGTACTAGAATAAAAAGGATGAAGTATATTCAATCCAATCATTTACTTATTTATTCTATTTTTAGTATATAACGTATTATGGGCCATAATGTTTAAATATGCAGTGCTAAATTTTTCTCATGCTTTGAAATGATTCACAATTTGATTAGATGTATTTCACAAGTACGGATTTCTTGTTTGAGAACAGTTGATTTTTTTTTTTAATGATAGGAAAATGTTCATTTGTAGTTAAATTTGTTAATTATCCCTTACTGACAAGTTTATAGATTAAAGAATTTCGTTTAAGAAAAACGAAAATTGATGCCCATTAAATGCATTGTGTGAAGCATCGTTAAATTGGTGGTGTTCCTAATTGGTGCTGTGATAATCTGACTCACTTTTGTTTTCTTTCTTTCAAAAATGCTAAGTGATTATGACTTTGTAAGTGGTAAATGGTAGCATGTTAGTTGTTGAAATAGGTAGTAAAAGATCATTAAATTCTTTATCCAAAAAAAAAAGGAAGAACATTTCAATTGAAAGTCTGTGGCTAATACAATGAACTGGTATAGCACAATTTCTCATACCAACTAAGGAGCCATTTGACGAATTACTTGTTTTGGCAAGTGAATTTTTGGATGAACTGAGTAAACTGTAAGCTGTTAGAAATTTTTTCTATAGACAATGGAAGAGATAAGATAGTGTCAATCTTCATCCTGAGTGCAACAATGAATGTGCATTTTACCAAGTCTTTGCCTGTTTTGGTCTGAGTGGTACCTAACAAGTCTTAACGGTGTAGCTTCTCAAGTATGTGTGTGTACATACATTATATATATATATATATATCCACTTTAGGTTTAATGTCCTCCTGACTTGCACATGAGATTGTCACTGGATCTGGACTCACAAAGAGCAAAGACATTCAAGATGAATGCAACCATTCGGTCTGCTCAAGCAATTGTCTATTTCATTTGGTTGGATAGGACTTCAAGGCTTCGTCCTACCTGCCAGATAGAGTTCGCCTAGTTTATTATCTCAGATATTGGACTACATCCCTCTTGCTCGCTTCTATCATTCAATGGATAGCATCATTCACCAAATATATCGAAATAAGAGAATGTTCATACTTGCCTCCAATAAATCAAAATTTATATATAGGGTAAAAAACTATGTAACCAAAAGCTAGCCTTGGTGGATAAATAATTGTATCTATTAAATTGCAAATCTATTATTTTTAATGTATGTTTAACTTGATATTAGGGTAGTGATATAAATCAAATCATATTAGACGATTTCTAACAATCCGTTAATAAAATTTACTTTTTATCCAAAAAACAATGCCTGCTGGACAAATAAACGATCAGATAGTGGCTAGACTTTTATCGGTTCTTCTATTACGTGCAGTACAACTGATGTTAAGGGAAATCCAGAGATTCGAAGTGATTGTAACTGTAATCCTTTAGCTCAGTACAATCCTATCAAAATGCACAAGGAAAAAGAAAAAGTCAAATTCATAGAACAACAATATCACACTCGGTGCGATATTTTACAATCGAGGAAGGCCAAACTGATGTCAATGGGAATCGAGGAAGGACAAGACAAACTAGTTACTTGCGGTGGACCAAGACAAGCCAAGGAGTTCTATAACTAAACAAGTTACAGGTATATATTGGTTTGGTAAGGTTAGCAACTTAGGCTACTCTTTGCCACTTCTAATAGCAGTACTTTTGACCATGCACCTGATAATGCTGCTTCACCTAGTGAGAAATATTTGTCTGAAAAGGAAGTTTTGCTGATGTAGTACTAACCTGTTAAACTTATTAATTGTAGTATATAACGCTGACTCTTTTATTGCATCTTCTCATAAATTATGTTGAATATCTGATTGAAAATTTAGTATTGGTTTCTTTCATTTGTTTACGTTTATGAAGGAAAAAGTATTGTCTTACTAACTAGATTAACTAACTATGTTAGTTACATAGTAAAACATACAAGGAAAATTTGAAGTAAGAACTTTTATTCATTTCTTAGATGAAAGATGGACGGACAAGACATTGTACTTAGATTTCGCCATGACGGCTTTATATTTAAGTAGCTTCCTCTTTTGGCCTCTCTTCACACTTTTTTTTGGTTTCTGTTTTGGGGGGGAGGGGGGGCTTTGTCTTTCTCACTTTAGTTTAATGAAGATTGCAATTTTAAATTTCAGTATTTCTTCGTCTACCTATACGAAATCTTTTATTACATAAGCAAGGATGACTACCAAAAGGAGAGAATAAAGTTGGATGATAGAGTGACTGAATTTTTGGTACTTCATTTTTTGGCTTTATGAATTCTTTTTTAAGTTCAATTGACTTAATCGGATGCATCTTTATGATAGAATAGTAAACAATTACTGTTGCCTATGTGTGTAAATAAACTAATTAAATTTAAAAAAATTTGCCTATGTGTGGAATTATGAGATAGGTTAATTGCAAATTGATTTATGTTGCACCACAACACTACAAGGAGTAGATTCACAAGAATCTGGACTGGAGTGAATTTCAATTGCTGATCAAAATATATGTTGTAGTACACTTAATTTTCCTTAGAAATTTATCATAATCTAAAAAATGCCATTCTGATTAAGTCTACTAGGCATATGTATATGTGCATGACTTGGAACTACTCTATTCATGGCTACAAACACAAGTATTCCAAACAATCAACCATTCTAAAGAAGTCCATTGGTAGGTAGTTTTGATAAAATATTGGCTTGGGATATTTGTGTAGGAGTTGGATTCCTGATATTTTTGTACTAGTTGGTATGAGATTTCCTATTATCAGGTTTTTTAATAAAAAATTTTTTACCCTTCTTTCCCTCCTCACACCCATAATCAACCTCAATAGTAGTATTTGTTGGGGTAAAAGTGTAAATGTTTGTATTTTATGACAAGCATATTGAAATCGATCAGCACTTTATCAAACATTTGAAAATAAGATGATAAGATATCCCATTCATGAACTGCAAAGATGAGTTGGTCAATATACTTACAATGGCTATCCCAAGAGCAAACTTCCATAAGTCACTTGGGAAGTTGGGCATGTGCAATTTTTATGCGCCAACTTAAGCGGAGTGTTGAAATGATTTTTATGTAGATATTATTTGCTTTGTGTTTGAATTTTCAAATTAGAGATCAATTAGAGTTGATTAGATTTGAAGAAAAAGAAGGGCTCCTGCCATAATAGTTAAGCAAAGAAGAACTTGAAAGGATAAAAACAGGAACGTTAAATTAGAAGATGAAAGAGAGGCACGGTAAAAGAAAGGTAGGAGTAGTAAAAAGAAAGGGAAGAAATGAAGGAACTTATTATTTTAGAAGATGAAGGGGAGAAATCGGATAAAAGATTCTTCTTCTGATTATTAATCTTCAAGTGATCCTGGCAGTGAAGAATTTGGATAAAGAAAGATGTTTGAAGAAGGATAACAGGGGAGTGCTTGAGGATGATGCATTGCATGGCGTGCTTGCTTAGATGTTCCTTTTCGATTAAAAAATTTAATGGCATGTTGGAGTGAGGAACACCTACTGTATCAAAGAACTAAGCGGGAATGAATTGGTCCGTTTGATTAGCATGTGGAGCTGGTTTGGATTGCTATTTTCTGGAGTTTTGTAGAAAAATATACTGTAACGATTTGATATATGCAAGAAAAAAATAGATGATTGGAAAATATGTTTGTGGAAAATGTAAAAAAATTTTGAAGAAAAATTTTCAAATATTATTTACTAACTTGCATTATAAATATAATTTTCAATCATTTTTTTATCGCACGGACATTAAATCACAAAAAGTGCTTCAATTTTGACTTAATTTCTATTTTTGTTTTTATAGCCTATGTTGTGAACGTCAGTTGAACTTGTCATTTCATTCTATCTCTCAAATCTGTTAATATGACAGGGTTGTATTTTTCAGATTTAAGCGTATCTATTAGTTCTATTACCATATACTTTGAGGGGTTCTAGATATTATTAAGCCATAAATTGATGACATTATTTGACTCCTCCTCTGTCTTTTTTTTCTTTTTGACAATGTGGTCAGATGGTGGAGGATCTAAATCCTAGGATTGAATGATTCTTTAAGGAAAGAAATGGGTTTGGACTGGATGCTGCAACCTAAGAATACCACCGAAAAGACTCCAGCAACAGCTTTGGACAATCAATAGGAGGTTCAAGTCAAAGCTTAAAAGGTAAGCTTTAAACTTGTTTAACATTTTTTTTTTTGCGTGAAAGCCTGCAAACAGATATATCTAATGTTTGTTCTCGGCCATTGAATGCACTTTAGCAGCAATTTTTTAGTGTAAGTAGGTAAGAGTTTTGGTGCTGGAGAAAACTCCGGAACAACGGTTGTGAGATGAAATTTCATGTTCTTAGTAGCCAAAAAAGTGGCTGCCATAGACTTTTCGGCTTTAATTGTTCTTCCTGCATTTTTGTTCTGATAATTGCCAAGAACGGAGGAAAATTGATAAGGGACTGCTTTTTGGTAATTGGAGTCTTAGGAACTTTTGGGGCTAATGGAGAATAGAAACAATTCGCATTTTAAGAGCTATAAAACATGAGGGAGACAGAGTGGAGGCTGGAGAAACTCGAGAAGTAGAGGCATTAATGGCTTTCTCAGAGTAATTAGATTAAGGAGTCGGGTCTTTTGTAGTACGTTCTCCATACTAAGAGAAAATATAACAATCTAATCCTGGGTATAGAATCTCAATTCAAAATGAAAATCTACATCCACTTCCCGATTTTTCCCATTTTTATTTAGTTCTTGAATCTTGTCCTTCATTGGTCTGAGATCAGCCTGTCTATCGCAAAACTGCATATTGTTGTAGGAAGCATTGTCATTCAGCTGACTTGTGTCTTTAATTTATTTTCATGATATGTTTGACGTTCGCTGCTATGTGAGTCGTTTTTATTAACATTGTCCTTTGAGATTGTTTATCTTTGCTGTTGTCGAGTGTACTTTTTTTTATCTGAAGTTGCACATATCAAATTGGCCTCATCATGCATTTTCGGATACAGTTCGGTTATTTTATATCCCGTAGTATATTTTGCGGTTCAGGTAGTTTTTAGGGAGTTGAATCCATACTCGAAGAATAATGGAGTGGGTATCCAGAAGATTCAGATGCTAATGCTGGTCAGAATCAGCTTCTTTCCCCTACACTTGTGGATGATGAAGGTGCAACAAGCTGAGGCTGAAGCATTGGAATGAGCTCATGAGCAAGCAGCCTGTGGGGAGGGAGGCTTGAGGAGGTCTGTTGCCGCACTGTCTCAGGTTTCTTATTCGAAGATTTTTCCTTCAAGTTAGTAGTATATAATGAATTAACTTTGAACGGGTGGTAGAATATGGGCGTGTTTCTCTTGCAGAGCTGGTAGTTTTCTGTGGCATATCATAGAGTAGCACCAACTCATGCTCATTTTCATGCAATAAAAACTGGAAGGAGAGGGCTAAGAGGGGGAGGAACAAACAGGCACGGATAGAGACAAAGGAATGTCTCCCAGGAAGGTCTGCAGTCTGATCAGGATAGCAATTTTCCTGAAAGATGTTGGCTTAATTTTGATAGGGAAAATACCGGTTTTCATCCCCAAACTTTGGGCACAAGACACATTTCGTCCCTCATCTTTTGGGCATGACACATTTGGTGTCTGAATTAACAATTTTTGATCAAATGTCATCCTCAAACGGCAATTTAACCAACATTTAACGGACCGTTAAGTAAATGTGGCTAACCGAAGCAAAATCAGGTGGAAAATGACGTTGTGTTCATTTCCTCTGCAAATTTCCAAGACTAAGCTCCTACTGCAAATTTCTCCGAGAGTAAACCCCCTTCTCCAATTATAAATATATAATTATAATTATATAATACATATAAATATTACTTATACTAATATTTTATATAATTATAATGTATATTAGATATTAAATTTAATCATTATATAACCTTATATTCATAATAATAAATATAATTATAATTATATAATTTATTGATATTATATACTCATATATATTATAAGGGATAATTTCATAAACCTCCCCTAAATTAGCTTATGGAAAAATGGGAAAATGGATAATTTATGGAGAAAAGCCATAAAGAGCTGGTGTTTTATTGGAGAACTGGTTTATTTTTATTTTATCTGATAAATAAATTTGTTTATGAAAAAATGGGTACTCTGTTCTTATAATAGAGGAAAGCCATAAAGAGCTGAAGTTTTATTGGAAAATGAGTTTATTTTTATTTTATTCGATAAATAAATTTATTTATGAAAAAATGGGTACTCTGTTCTTATAATGGAGGAAAGCCCTAAAGAACTAGTCTTTTATGGGAAAGCGATATTTTACAGAAAGTGACCGCGATTTGGTTTATGAAATTATCCAAAAAAACAATTTAGAATGAATTTGTTTATTTAATTAAATAATTATTATATATATTTACATAATGCATTATATAATTATACTAATATATTTTATGAGTATAAAGTATATTATATATTAATTATAATTTTTAGTATATTTATCATAATAAATATAAATATAAATATATAATATATTATTACTATATACACATATATATATTAAAATATATGCACATATAATATACATTTATAAATATATATATAAATATATTATTAGGGTATATACCCTAATAACTATAATATATTTAGGGTAATAACTATAATAACTATACCCTAATAACTCTAATATATTTAGGGTAATAACTATAATATATTTTTATATATATATTTATAAATATATATTGTATGTGCATATATTTATAATATATATGTGTGTATAGTAATAATATATTATATAATTATAATTATAATTATTATTATAAATATGCTAATATATACTAAAAATTATAATTAATATATAATATACTTTATAATCATATAATATATTAGTATAATTAATATTTATATATATAATATAGTTATAATTATATATTTTATAATAATATTAGTATAATTATATAATGCATTATATAAATATATATATAATAATTATTTAATTAAATAAACAAATTCATTCTAATTTTTTTTGGATAATTTCATAAACCAAATCGCGGTCACTTTCTATAAAGCATCACTTTTCCATAAAAGACTAGCTCTTTAGGGTTTTCCTCCATTATAAGAACAGAGTACCCATTTTTTCATAAATAAATTTATTTATTGAATAAAATAAAAATAAACTCGTTTTCGAATAAAACTTCAGCTCTTTATGGCTTTCTTCTATTATAAGAACAGAGTACCCATTTTTTCATAAACAAATTTATTTATCGGATAAAATAAAAATAAACCAGTTCTCCAATAAAACACCAGCTCTTTACGACTTTTCTCCATAAATTATCCATTTTCCCATTTTTCCATAAGCTAATTTAGGGGAGGTTTCTGAAATTATCCCTTATAATATATATGTGTATATAATATTAATAAATTAGATAATTATAATTATATTTATTATTATGAATATAAATTTATATAATGATTAGATTTAATATCTAATATACATTATAATTATATAAAATATTAGTATAAGTAATATTTATATGTATTATATAATTATAATTATATATTTATAATTGGAAGAGGGGGTTTACTCTCAGAGAAATTTGCAGTAGGAGCTTAGTCTTGGAAATTTGCAGAGGAAGTTGTTGAAGTGAAAGAAAAAGGGAAAGTGAAGACAACGTCATTTTTTCACCTGATTTTGCTTCAAATAGCCACATTTACTTAACGGTCCGTTAAAGGTTGGCTAAATTGCCGTTTGAGGATGACATTTGGTCAAAAATTGTTAATTCAGACACCAAATGTGTCAAGCCCGAAAGATGAGGGACGAAATGTGTCTTGTGCCCAAAGTTTGGGGATGAAAACCGGTATTTTCCCATTTTGATACGAAATTCTCTAATATTAAAAGAAACAGGTTGATCAGTTTGATAATGTTCCAACATTTTTCCTGTCAATTTTGGTAGTTTTTCAAGTTGAGCTAAAGTCAAAAACCCGAATGGATTTTTTCCCTATCTTATATATACACTTAGATACGGTCCATTTATCTGTGTATGTGCACGAATACAATACTGAGGAGTTGGAATTGGAAAATGGTGAAAACTGACAACAACCTTCTCGAGGAAATTACTGCTCAGCACTCAGCTTGTTCTGGAATTGCTTGTACAGCTGATGGGGATCGCTGCATTGTTTCCTCTGGTGTTTTTCACTCAGGCATGTGACAAAATGACGATTTTTGGCAATTGTGCTTTATATGGCAATATCTACCACACTTGCAAGGAGTGATGGTTAGCAAGCATGCAGCATTAAATTAGTCAAATATTTGATCTAGTAGCTCCTTAATTTGTTTGTTAAATAATGACGATTTAGAACGAGATTGTTTGTGCATTTAGTTATTCATATTCAATATTGGGATTTCAATATAAAAAAGGACAAATTACACTTTACCCTCCTATGGTTTAGTGTTTTTCTACATAACTCCCCTATAGTTTCAAAAACTATACATAACTCCCTCATGGTTTAGATTAAAGTGTCAAAGTGACGGAAATAGTCATTCGCAATGGAACTTTTAAAAATATCGAAATCACCCTTATAAATACATGACACACAAACCCCGTATGATTTCATGCTTTGCTATATAACCCTCTTATGGTTTAATACTTTACCATATAACCCCCTTATAGTTTTTAAAATATACACATAACCCCCCTCCCCCGGGATTAATAAATAATCTTGAACTTTATATAAGGGTATTTTTGACATTTTAGGTGATTCTGTTACAAATGATCATTTCTGTTACTTTGACGCTTTAGTCCAGACCACGAGGGAGTTATGTATAATTTTTGAAACCATAGGAGAGTTATGTAAAAAATACTAAACCATAAGGGGTATAGTGTAATTTGCCCTATAAACAAAGGTGATCATCTGAAATAATTAGTGATTTAGATAGAATAACCATATGCTCTTTCTGTATTGAGCAACTATAGATCAAATCTCGTGCTTCTTATATTCTGAAGTTCAATAAAAATGCTTTATTAAGATCAAAGTCCTAATTTGTTCAGAACTAATTCTGCTGTATTATTGTCCTCCCTTGTGTTGTAAACTAGCAAGCAACTTGATGGTCACAAAAGCTTGAATCATAGTGTTCCAGAATGTGACAGTGCATCAGAATGGGGGTACAAGGATTAACCCCTGGCCAAGCAATGCTTTTTCATCTTTTTTCTATTGCAAGGAATGGAATCTCTGCTGGCTAGAAAACTTTTTGTTTGCAGTTGCCAGGTGAAGGAAGGAAAGCACCCTCAACTCGGCACCTTTAGTAAATTCCATGGAACAGTACCCTTTCCCCATCCCTTGCTATATATTGTATCCAGATCAGATCAACTACTACTATCCTCAGTTCATCTCAAACATTGATGCCAACAGCCAATGTTGGCTGAGTTCATTAGTGTCAATCCAATCTTTTATCTTTTAGTCAGTCTCTGACAAAAGCAAGCAACAATGCCTTCTGAAACAACACACACCAGTAGCAAGTCTCATCCAAATTTGGATGGTGCCCCCCCAGTTGAGATGATGCATAAACGTATTGATGAAGAGATTGGGGAGATGGTCTCTGCTTTGACGAATCGCCTTAACAGCATCCTACACGCTCAGAAAGTTGAAGGGGGTAGTTCAAGCAGTCATCATCACCGGCATCATCAGGAAGAGGATCAAGAGCATGGAGGTGCAAGAATCATTACACTGGCTGGAAACAATGTAGGTGCCACCATGCGCAGGGAAATGGATGAGAAAACTGCTGATCTGCCGGTAGAATTGCCAATGGGAGAGCAGGAAGCATTGAGTACCTATGTGAACAGCAACTTCCAGGCCGTCAACAACTCCATCATGATGGGCGGTAGCTATTCAACTAACGATCCAGGTGTTCACTTGACCATTTCAGATTACATGGAAGACTGGACTCCTTCCGAGTCCAAACACAAGGCAGGTTCCAAGCATGATGGAAAGAAGGAAAAGAAGAAACAAAAGGCAAGCCAAAGTGACCAACAAACCGAGAAATCTGAATAAATCGTTTTAAGTTGGAAAAAACTATACTCTAAAATGTTAATCTTGGAGTACTATGTCTGTTTCCTGTCTATTTCTTAGAAGCAATAAACACACATCCCATTAAGGGCAATAAACATGTACACTTTTTTCGTATCTATGGGTCTTTTCCATTGCAGTGATCCACTACAAATAGGAATGATCAAAGCTAGTGTATTGTGTAGCACTCCAAGATGTATTTATGTACCGAGAGATCCTTCATATATAGTGCTAAAAAACCAGTTATGAGTTTGATTTGCATCCTTACCATTTCAAGACAAAATTCATAGTTAACTTAAAGTTGAACAAATAGCATGCATATAATTGACATAGAGCAAATCCAGTACTCTTCCATTGCAGAATGAGGAAGAATCCTAATTTCAGACTTTTGTTGCACGAATGAGTTTGATGGTTTTCAGGCCAGTAAAAATCAACGTGCAATTTCTATTGTCCAATTTCAACTCTTACTCTCCTCTTATTTTGGTTATCAAATCATTTTATATACTAAGGCCGACTTTCTAGCAATTGATAATAACAAAAACAGAAATACAGATTCAACCGCCTCAAAACTGGCAATGCTCTGCATTTTACTACTAATGGAGAATCAAGGCAAAATTTTAAAGAACCCCTTCTTCAGAAAACATTGATAAAATAGGAAAATCAAATCTTGATCCTATCATCTTGAGAGCTGTGACTAATTTAGTCCAGGCTTCACAATTGACTCCATTCTCCTTCAATACCATACATCCCTTTGATCTGCCTCATCCTTGAAGTTGGATCACAAACAGACACATTCTCTTAGAACCCCTATGAGACAACAAAACATGACCACCTTCAATGTGATATCTCTTCAAATTTCAAATGTCTCCGTTGGCAAATCAAATGCAAGTATATACATGTACTGGGATCATCAATCTCAAAAGGATGCTAATATCCCCCAAGGATTAATCCAGAAAGTAAAATCATGGGCATCGAGACAGAAAATGCACCACTATTTTCAAAACAGCAGAAACATCCCACTATTTAAATCTGCAATTTATACTGCGTATCATGCAATATGAAATTACTACAATATTACAAAATCATTTGAAAGCTTAGCACACTGCTGTAGTTTTCTTCTGCAAGTTTGGCAACCCAAAGATAACCATCGTTCGGTTAACACCAAGCTTTAATTACTAAGAAACCAGCAAAAACTCCATCCCCTCTGCAGTAGTCTCCAAAATTTTATATGCTGGAAACTTAAGGGTAATAAATTCATAAAATCTAGATTTCAAAGGAAAGAAAAACCAAAACTAGAAAGTGTGGGAAAATAGAAATTTAAAGATCGTCATCCATACAAGAACAAGCATAGAAGCTGTTATCAAATGTCTGATAGCACACAGGCAAGATACTTCTAAGTTAACGACACTTGCGTGGTTACAGCTCCAAGGAATCATAACAAGATATCCATACTTCAAAACTAAGATTGATACTGCCCACCATCTCTAGCACCAACGCATGATGGACTCTCAGATGTTCTGACACTCTTTAAGACTGGATGGTAGTAATTCTTTTAATGTGAATATCAAATTTACTTTCTCAGTGAAAAACGAAATTTTTTGGAGTAAAAGGAAAAAAATTCATTCTCAGAGCCAATAATTTAAGATTTAAGAAAAGTCACGTTTATTTTCCAAAATTAAAAAAGGAATATCATTAATAACAGTAACAAGAGTATACATCCACATTACAAACTCCACATTTAAAATACATGCTTCATTGCGAGTACAGACAAAAGATATCCCCGCCTTGGCCAAAGGTCTAGCAATATTGTCAAGTTTCCCCCTGCATAGTATTTGCTTCTGAAGTAGGATAATTTCCATCATTTTTTGGCAGTCCAGCACAAGTGCTCCCACCAGGCCTTCCATCTCCACAGTTCCTGGTAGAAGCTGGTTCAATCTGTGAGCTTTAGAGTAAGATAATACAAGTACTTTTGGAATTTGATTTTCAATTACCATTTGAAGGCCTATTCATACTGCACAAATATCTGCTATTTCATGAGGATTTCAACCAATATTCATCTCAAAGGCTGCTACAAAATTTCCATTCAAACTTTATAGAATTCCGCTCACACATGCTTCCTATTTATGTCAGAAACCAGCTACCTCTAAAAGAGCCCAACCAGAAAAATTGGAAGGAAGCAAATGATAGATGTTGTCAGATGAAGAGTTTGTCACTTATCTCGTCTTGGGCAAGATAAGGTAATGCAACTTTCATGACATCAATAATTAACTAAAATTAACTCATGAAAAAACTAACTGGAAGTTTGATTTTTGCCAGCAAGAATCGAGAATGTCAAACTAAAAATCTTAACATCAAAGAAAATCATGTAGTCAGTTCCACTTGAGTAGAAATACCAATTGAACAGAAAAGATTTTTTCATATGATATCTACCAAAGCTTACCACCATACAAAACAACAATCTAAAGCAAATATGGCACAGAGAGAATCTGCAAATCTTCATCCATGAAGAACAGCAGCCGCCAACAGGACAATGAAGGAGCAGAAAACATGCAAGCTTCTGTATATGAATTGAGCAACAGTACAAAGCAAAAACTTTTCAAAAGGCCAATCTCTTTTGACCACATTTAACGATTTTTTTCATCAAAGTCTTCCTCCTGCTTAAAGACCATTTTATCTCTTTCAACTGAGCTAGTTTTGATTCTAAATATTTTCAACTTCTTCATGACTGTCGCATATGGTGCACTCTAAGAAAGATGACTCAAATTATAGCTTTTGGAGAAAGACCAACAAATATTAAGCATCATTCTCTCAACTGGATCAGCAATCTCAAACCTACAAAATGGGCAAACTTGTAAACAAGTAAGATGTTAATTACATGAAATCCTGGTCATCATCAAAGCTCAAGTATCATCTAATAAACTGTGGTGAAAACTCGCAACTAAGAGAATTTGGTCAGTGGGTGTACTTGAAGCTTGAGCCTTAGTTCATAATCTGAAGTGACAAAGCACAATTAAGCCAATTCCATTACCTAGTGTCCTAAGTATACACCAGCAACAAGAATCATCAAAGTTTCTGGACTGTACTAATGAAGTTTCAGAAACGAGGTGCCAGGGTGGTGAAAGCAGCATATTTGAGGTACATAAATAGATGAAGACATCTTATGACCATTTCTCAGACAGTTCCAGCAGTACTTTATAGATCTACAAAATTACAAACCAAGATGGATCCCACATAATGTCACAAAGGAGCAACTTTTTCCCAGCTACTTTTTCTATTTGTGTAAGAAATTTCAATAATACATGTAATATTAAACTGAAATCGAAGTAAGTTCATATTGTTTAGAATTCATTAACATTGTGAATGTCAAACCAAAAAAATTAAACGGCATTTCCATGGACTAAAGCAATGGCCAGAAGGAAGAGTATATGCATTTAGATTCTGGACACACAATGACAACAATGAGTTCGAGTTCGCTTTGAAGAAAAAGGGCTCAAAGGAAAAAAAAATAAACCACGCATAATGGCAAAAGTGGCAGTACAAGTAACCCTGAGGCCATTAATTAGTTATTTAAAACCCAAGCATTTCTGGAAGACATGGGAGAGTAGGGGAACTGGCATACAAGAAAAGGGGACAGCAACAGGGAGGGTTCTTGCTGGCTCTGCCAGCTCTTTGTGTTGAGGCTCAGCTGTTCTGAAGAGTGAAGGTTTCAGAAGTGATATCTGGCTACTGGCTTGAGGAGGGAGGAAGTTGGATATTGGAGGAGGGTGGGGGAAGGCTGCAGCAGGCAGTATGGGTTGGCAGGAAGGATTGAAGAGAAAATTAGCTATTGAAAGGTATTTGGCTATGTTACAAATGGGATTATCTGCAAAACGAAATAAGCAGAAGGATGGTTCAATCATACGTTACTAGGAGGGATATTTCAAGAACTAGAGATGATGTTTTAAAGTAGAGAGATTAAATGCCAGAGATACTGACCATGATTAATACCCACAACTTGGAATATACAAGTATCTTGTAAATCATTCTATTGAATCCCCAAGAAAATCATCTCTTAGATTATTTATAATGTTGAAACAGATCCCAGTGAATTTCCATCCTAAAAAATTCAAAAGAGGTTATTTATGGCAAGGCAAAAAAATTTGAAATTAATCCTCTATACTTTGTTTCCTCATTCATTAATGTTCAGGGCACAATAAACTATCTCTATTCTACACAAGAGCCATCAAAAGCAGAATAAGCAACAAATAGCTTGCATAATGCACAGGAAAAGAAAACATGTTACAACCTATAATTACTCTTACAATGATTACATAGGTCGTTCTTACCGTACTCATCTTTGCTGGTCATGTACCCTTTCTTCATCAGCAAAAGGTGAAACCAGACTTTCAACATAGATATGTCCCTCAAGATAGACATCGTCCACATCTTCAATTCTGGGATATCTCATTGACTCATCTCCCAAATTGTACAATCCAAAGTCAGATGAAGATGTCAGCAAAATCTCACCTTTGGCACTGATACACAATGGTGCATGATATGGCCGCACGCTCGCTACCTTAATCCAAGACTCTACCACTCCATACTCCATCATCACCCATAAACCCACATTCTTCTTCCATATCACATTCGGCTGGTAGCAATACAAAATGCTTACACATAAGCACTTCCCTAAAACACCGAGTGTCAAAACGGAAGCATCCTCCACACATCCAGGAAGCTGTACTTCTCCATAATCAAGTCGCACAAGATCAAGAGAAACAACTCTCGCATCACAATAGCACACACAACTAGATACAGCCCAATGGAGTTTCCCACTCACAAATGCCCCAGTTTCCAACCAAGGAAGACAAGTGGGAAAATTATCAATCATCCTCCAAGAATCAGTCTTTAGACTATAAATCACAACCTCAATCTTCCTTTCAACACTGCTAATCGAACCTAGAACTACATTATAATCATTATTGGACTCATTATACCCAAAACCATAAAAATTAAACGAACGGGAATTCCCAGTAAAGCCTGGATCAGACAGTTTTCTGGATTGTCTAGTACATGGGTTCCACAGGTACAAATCTTGTTCATCTAACAAAATGCAAATCAACCCATTACAAGAACCCACAACCGAAACGGAATGTGGGGGATTTTCCCCAGGATAATCAATTCTAGCTGCAGGAGTTGCGGGATTTTTCAGTAAAGAGTAAACTGAGCATTGCTTCACATGCAAATGTGGGTTGATATACTTTGCAATGATGCTATGGTGGGTGAATTCATCATCATTATCCCATTTTTTGAAATGGGATTTTACGAATTCTTGGCTAGAGATTATAGAAAGCCATGATTTCGAAACACACCTGATTTTGGAGAGAGTTTTGGCGGAGAGTCTTGTGAAAATCTCGCAAAGGAGTTCATCCGGAAGAAGTGAAGGCCCAGTGGGTGGACGACCCCTTTGCCCGCCGTCCATTCGCCGGAGCTGGTTCCCGGAAACTGCTCAGGAGGGTTCGCCGGTGATGGGGAGGTTTTGGTTTTGCGATTTGGGGTTTTTGGCGCTGGAAATGTTCCCGAATAAGTTGAGTAGTGAAAACCTTGTTTGATTATTTATTTTTCTTGTTTTTTAGTTTTAATTTGATAGAAGACTATTGAGAAATTTTTTGGAATAATTATTGTAGTATATTTTCAGCGAATTTATGGGATAAAAAGATAATAGAAAAATATATTTTGTAATATTAATAAGTAATTTTTTTTAAAATAATATTCAATTCAAACACACCCTTGCTGTAAAATTAATAAAATATAAACGGATAATAGTGGGAATAAAAAATATAGAGACAAGAAGATCATAAAGAGAATAATTCTTTTTTGCAACTATGTCACCGAAATTATGACTAGCAATATACACCAAAATTAATACAAATACATGAATTTAATAGTTTAAATATATGAATTGAAAAGTTTTTAAAATAAACTAACAAAAATATATGAATTGAAAAGTTTTTAAAATAAACTAACAAACTACAAGAATTATATAAATGTACATATTTCAATTTATCTCCTTTGGAGGATGAATAGATAATTAGATATTCACATTTATTATTTCATTAGCTTTCATGACAACTCTTTGCTCTTACTTATGTTTTATACCTATATTACGTTGTTATTTGGGGAGGGTAAAAAAAAGGATACTGCAAAGTCATTTACTCCTTTACATAGACTTTTCTCAAATTTCTTTGAGCTTTTTTGCTTTTGAAATTGTAAATGCATTCTTTGATATTAATATATTTTATTATTATACTATTTTGTTATTGAGTTTATTTGATATTGGGACATAAAACCTTATCACAATTAGGAAACATAAAATCTTATCCGATAATTCTAATTTTAAGGGAATGCAAATTTGGCATATTTTAATTTTTATTTTCTCTAATTAATCTTATCTTTCTAAAAATCTAACACATGAAGTATATTTTAATAAGTGCCTAATGAACGCCGTTAAACAGACTTGGATGATAAAATGTTGCAATATTTGACTGCTACAAGTGCACCAGAGTGCTGGGCAATTTCAATTATTGCTGTGCTGGGCAAGTTCAATTATTGCTAAAGTATCTCTCTTATAATTGGCAATAACTAATTTTAGAAGTACATATAGTTCTTGCAAATGTTAACAAATTAAGTATTGATTGTGAAAATATTTCAATTTTGGAATATTTTGAAAAAATTTGCTGTAGCAAAGTTTTTAGATTATATTTTGGGATATTTTTAGAAAATATTTTGGGATATTTAAAAAGAGTTTCTAAAATATTTTTTGAAATATTTTTTAAAATTTAAAAAAAATTAAACTAATTTTTAGATTACCTTTTAGAGTACTTTTTAAAAATTTTTATTGTATTTAAAAAACTAATTTTTGAAAAACTCCTAGATCCAAAGAGTAGCTTGCATAGAGAGTACTTCTAACTCTCGTGTCATTGTTTAATAACACACACACAGTTATTCAACGACCTATTGCCTTTGAGGTAAACAACTCATCAGAACTCAAAAATTTGTTGGGTATAATGACACATCAGTATAAATTTTTACCAACTACTACGAACAGTAAATTTTGCCTAGAATTTCTAATGAGACTTCAATATTAACTTTTACTGCTCTCTCGGTAGCACTTTGATAGTATTGATTTTTTTTTTCACACAATTTCAGAACAATTAGTTAGCTTTATTGAAGAGTAAATCTAACCTTTTATTTTTCCAAAATTCCCTTACATTAATATTAGTAGTATAACTAATCATTATACCTTTACATTAATTGCAATAACAATATTGATGAAAAGTTGCATCATTCAATGCATGAATCAAAGTAATTAATGAATAAGGTAAATTATATTCAGTGATAACAAAGTATATTAAATAAAGGCATTTTAAAGAAGCTAAAAGTTAACTATATTTTTCAATTAGAAAATGAACTATAATTTGAGATGGATAAAAAAGGAAACAAAACTATCAAAGTGAGACGAAGGAAATAGCTAACTATTATGAATAGCAATTGTGAATCTAAATATTACAATGTACGTGTTATTTAATTCGTACTTATAATACATGCACATGAAAGTATTGCACTATTGTAATGGAGGCAAGCCAAAATTTTATTTTAGTCCAACCTTAAATATTTGTGTTTGGACAAAACAAATTTTGAAATTTTTATAAAATTTCAAAAAATAATTGAAAAACAATAAAAGATACTTTTTAATTTTTAGAATAGGTTTTTGTGATTTGATTTTTTAAAAATATAAAAAGTAATTGCAAATTTCTTAAACAGTTATAAAAAAAAGGGAGGGAGTAAAAGTTATTTTTGAGATACGTGTTTTCGAGGTTCCCAATCAAACATTGTGAAGACTCGATGGAGGTTTTTTTTAAAAAAAAAATTCTATTCTATTACAAGGAGTGGTCTTGGGAAGGGGGTGGTGATGGAAGGGGAAACGCCTTCTACTGTTGTTCCCGTTGATGGAAATGATACTGCTGGGGTTCGAACTCTAACTGATATCCCAATAAGAAACTTAAATTTTCTTGATAGCCACTAGACCAAGGCCCAGTAACTTAATAATAAAGTGGGGCTCAAGGCTCGAGAATGGTAAAGGAGTAAGTTTTCTTTATCCTTTATTTACCCTTTATCAAACGTTGAAGTCAATTGATATAACCTCTTTGCCTCGTCTACTACTTACTGATCCAATTCCCTTGCGTGATACTGATACTACTTCATTGATACAACACAAAAAAGCTACTCCTGTTGTCTACTATTCTATTAAGTCTTATCCATCTGCATAATTTTCAGGATTTCGACCATTCTCGGGCTTTTTTCTTGTCATCGGCATAAGTACTTCCTTTTTTCAAGAAAATCTCTTTCCCTAGGAATCCAAGTTATGACATGATAAAAAAAATTATAGTATAAATAATAGGTATTCGTATCCGTTTTACGATCTGCAACTAATCCTACTCAAATCGAGTCGGGACCCTTGCAGGTGAAAACTGTGACTAATTCTATTCGAACCGAATCAGGCCACTTGTAGATGGAAATTCTTCCAACATAATTCTTTTCATTCCTATGAGTTTCTCAATAAAATTTATTTAATTTATTGAGTCAAGATTTATTTAAATTAAATTGATCTTAATTAAATTAAATTATGGAAGTCCATTAAGTTTTGGATTGATGAATTGGATTAGTATTAAATGGACTTTTAAATCAAATCAAGTTTGTAATGTCTATTTAAATTGAAGTGGATTAATTGATTTATTAATTCACAATGGATTATTTGGATCAACCCATTATTTAAGTTCAAATTAAATAGGTTTTTTGAGTTACAAGTCACCCAAAATGCTGAAAGATTTTGGAGGGTTTTCTTGAAGATATAGATTACATATTTTTGCTATAAATAAAGGTCTTCTCTCAAGGCAAAAGACACATTGAAATTGCTAAATTTTGAAGAAACTCTGTCAAAATCTCTCAAGAGTTTTTTCCCTCAAATCTAAATCTAAATAAAGTTAAACAAATCCTCCTTTTGTTGGTGTTAAAGACTTAAAGATTCAAGTTAAACAAATTCTCCTTCCATCCGTATTGAAGACTTAAATATTTAAGTATTCAACGCCATCATCAAATCATTTGTTTTCTACGCCGAAATTGTAGGAAATACCCTCTTGATCGAAGAACAAGTCTCTTCGACCCTTTGATTGAAGTTTTTTGAAGAGAAGAATCAGGGAATTAATTTCTTTGATTCAAGAATTTTCAAAATATTTGATATTTTGTGCAAGTTTTCTTGTCTTCTATTTTAGGCAATGAAATTTGTGCTTACAAAATTTCTGACATGCCCAGTGGGACTATCTCTACCTCTCATCTGTTCTCTTCCTACAAGTTCGCATTTCAAGGCTTCACCAATGGACTTAAAGAAGGTGAGTTACGTTATGACCCAATCTAATAATTAGACCAATTAATTGCAAGAGAAATGTTAATTACGTGTAACTACTTTATAAGCTGAATATATATATAGGAGATTTGGAATATAATGAAGAACAGTTTGTATGTGAATTGTAATCTCTTCTCTGAAACAATAAATTCTACTCTTTTCTCTTCTTATTCTGAGCTATCCTTTCTATTCTCTTCTTCCTTGATGCTTCTTCTCTTTCCTCTCCTTCTGTCTTTCTCA
The DNA here is from genome assembly GCF_003713205.1 of Coffea eugenioides. Lineage (NCBI taxonomy): Eukaryota > Viridiplantae > Streptophyta > Magnoliopsida > Gentianales > Rubiaceae > Coffea > Coffea eugenioides. The sequence goes on from NC_040039.1 coordinate 5,833,723, forward strand.
ATTCCTTAATTCTTCAGCCCTAGTCATTACAATTGGTATCAAACCTTCCGATCCTCGAATGGAAGCTTTTGGAACCCAGCAATTGCGAGATCTTTCTTCATCTTTGTTTCTTTATTCCCTTCCTCTCCTTTTATTCTATCTCTGCTCCTTTCTTCTTCCTATTACTGATTCTTTCTTCTTTCTCTCTCCTGTTCAATTCTTTCTCCTAATCGTCCTAATTTTTTCTCCGATTCCTTCTATGTAATTTTTCAACTGACACCATTAATCCACCAACATTTTGGATTGATTTCCAGATTATGGACTTGTCGGATTTTACCAATGGATGATAACATCATCTATCAATTCTTGGAAGATCAAATCCAATGGGTGACTTGAATATGGATGAATTGGAGGGACAAATTGAATTGCAAGCTCAAAGATTTCAAGATCAGTTGGCTGCAAAAGGAAATAAAGGCTATCACAATTTGGATGTATCAATGTACAAATGTAGATGTATTATCAACGTTATGCTTCGAGTACTCAATCATAAATAGGGGTTCACATTAGAAGAGTATCAAAAGATTATTGGGAAAATGGGACGATCTCCTTCATCCAATCAAGATAGGGAAGTAGTTGAAGAATCTATAGTAGGCATTGAAAGGGGCTTCCAAGAATCAAATTCTTGAAGAAACAAAGGTAAACGTTGAGAAGAGAATGGGGCTTTGGTCTAGACAAGAGAAAATTGATCTTAAAAATATTGATGGAAAACCTAAAGTCACTGAAAATTCAACAGCGGGTTCCATTTCATGGTTAGATGAGAATAAGATCCCAGTATTGGAGAATGGCAAAAATAACTCCAGCATAAGCCAAATTGTTATTCTTGATTCCAAAACGGAGAATGTAGAAATCTGGACAATCATCAATGGCAATAAAGAGGTTTAATCATTGAGCATTTTGATGGTGATATAGATCTTGTTGAGGAGGAACACCACTTGTTTAGTGAAAGTTCAAAGATACCTTTATCAACCACTCAAGTCGAAGAGGTGGATCATGCAAGATATGGTCGTGAAAAGGAACTCCAAGAGCAATTTCTTGACTCCAAGAACGTGAATTATGGGGTTAAATTTGGTGAAGGTCATGGTGAAAGATTTAGTCACCATAGGTTACAGAGGGAGTTACAAGAGATCAAGGGCCTTCAAAAAAATCATTCAAGTGGAGATAATAGAATTGACATCTATCAAAAGTTAGTATTTGCATTTGTTGCGTTGTCAGACAAGAACATGCTAAGAGGTTTCTTGATGAAACAAGATACACCTATTAAGAAGCTGATTTCAAAAAGTTTGAGTGGGAGATTGGGTGAATGAAGTTTGTAGGATAAGACTTCGACGAAAGTGAAAATGGTCAGCCAAAATAGTAGTTCTAAATTAAATGTTGAGAAGTCCCAGCTTGAAGCCAGCTTTGGTGACATTAAGATGTTTGGCAATGAAGCATTTCATGAGTTCAAAAAAGAGCAGTATGATTCAAACTCAAGAATTGCAAAAAGTGATTCATTATTATTATTGAATCTGATACAAGCTTCACTCCATTATTTGATGTTATAATTGGAAAATCAAGTCAGTGTTGGAATGAAGGAAGATTTTGGAATGAAATTGTGTCTAGAGTCAAAGGAGGCACTCTAGCAGAAAGTCGTGTGTTTTTACTTTTACAGCTAATTAGTTAGGATTCTAGTGAAAATATGCATTTTATAGTTTAAGTGTGAAAAATTGCATTTCTATGGATTTTAATAGTGAGAATTTTATATTTTTGTACGTTTAAAGATTCAATCATCAAATGGAGTGAATTAAAAAGATAATTAAATGATTGATGATGATTTGAAGTAATAAAAAAGGAATATGAAGTGCAAGAGATGAAATGCAATTAAGTTCTAAAAAAATGAAGTTTTACAGTTTTGATATCTTGTGGTATTTCGACAATATCTTGAGCTACAAGCATCAAATTGAGGTGATTCTTGAACCATTTTGAAACTAAGAGATAGATCTGCATTTGGTATGAGAATCGAAGTCCAGTTCACTAGTTTTCATTGTCAAAAAGTCGAAATACAGAAGTGCATTTTCATTGTCGAAAACTGAAATAGAGTTCTGACTAGTTGAGGTTATTTTGGTCATTCATCAATCTACAGACTCTAAAGTGAATGATTCTTGATGCATTGGAAAGTTAATTCAAAGGGCTACAACTTTCATGTTTTGTACAAGAGCTAGTTCATCCTTTATCATTAAGAAAATATCAGTTGAAATTGGACAAAAAATAGAACAAGGGTGAAATCTATCCAGAATTGAGCAAACCTGCAAAAGGCAATACGTGGGGTACAATACACGACCTAAGGTCACGTTTTCGACGTCGCATATTTGTGTTTTGCAACTGAAACTTGCTATGCAACTTGTGCTTTGTTCACACAGTTTTTTGACCCATTTTCCTGCAAGAATTTCGGTGGAAACAGATCTAGATAGCTGCAAAAAAAGCTTTACAACTCAAATCTAACTTGTTTATAGGCTCAAGAGGAATCTTAACAAGATTTAACACATTGTCTTTTGCATGAAATTCCTCTATAAATAGAGGCCTTTGGAGAACATTTTCATAACTTTGGAAGGTTAGAGAAACTCACCAAAAATGTAGTATTCATTAGAATTTTCTTAGTTCATTAGTTAGGGTAGTATAGTATAGTTAAAGTAGTTTATCTTTCTTGTATTTATAGTTAGATTTGGATGAAGATTTGAAGAGTAAAGATGGAGAGTTAGAACTCATGTGATAAAGGTTACTTCTCTCCTATCACTTTCTCTTTTGTATTTAAGTTCATGTTTAACTATACTACAAGTTTGGATCTTTTTTTTTTCATGTTTAGTTAAAGTTTATGCCTAGAGTATGGATGAACTTTCTATATCTTGTTAAGTGATGTTTAATTAGTTATTTGATGATATTATTTTAAGCAAGTTATTTATCATTTTGCTTATCTAATCATGATCAATCGGCCATTAATTGTGATAATATTAAGATGTTAAGTTTGCAATGAAAATTGAGATTTAACACTAGTTCAAGAAAGTGATAAATCTAGGGAGTTCACTCACGAGAGTATAGGAGTACTTTTGTGGTTTTAGTGAATTGTTTCATGTAATTTCATAGAAGAAATAAGTTTGTAATTAATTTCATAACCACGGAAGTAGGTATGGCTTAATTACAAGCATAGTTAATTCATTACGAGAGTAGGTTTCACATATATTAGGAAATTACGCCATAACTAGCCATGATAATAGTATTCACTTAACCGGTAATTTCATTTGCAAGAGTAATAAGGAATTCCATACCTTTAGAAGCTTTTTATTGTTATTTTTATTACTTTTATCTCATATTTATACTATAGAATTAATTTATTGCACTTGTGATAGTTTAAATAATTATGGAGTTCAAAAAACATCGGTAATTGACAATCTTCTCTGCGAGTTCCACTCTTAATACCTTATACTCAATTACGACTTGTATACTTGCAAAAAATAGCGTGTAGAGTATTTCAGATTTTATAAATGTAAAACTTGACTGTGGAATGAGTTTGTTATTATATATATACCCTATGCTCGACAAAAATCATAATTGGCTGGCCATTGATTATGATAATCTCGAGGTGTTAGATTTGCAATGAAAATTAGAATTTGATACTAGTTTATGGAAGTGTTAAATCTAGGGAGTACACTCACGAAAGTAGAGGTGCATTTGATACTATTTTTATTTTTATCTCTCTGTGTTACCAAGGAAAACTACTTACTTCCAGCAATCTACATTTTTTTGCTTCTTTCAATATATAGGCACTAATACATTTCAGTATTGTTTGGATAGAGTATTATTTGAAATAATAAAATACTGTAGCATTTTTTGTGATACGATGTATGTGACATAAAAATGTGATTGAGACTATAAAAAAATATATCGAAAAATGTGCTCACGATACAAGTCAAATATTATTTGGCATAATTGAGCTATCCAAATAAGTTTTTTTGGATGAAGAGTCTGCTATTATGATTATAAAGTTCTGTACTGAGGATTCTTTACTTTAGCTATTATATGCTGCTTTAAAAAAAAAGAAAAAATAAAAAGCTAAAATTAATAAAATTGGGTCAATTAGATGTTTTTAATCAAGTACGATAGACTTGAAAATTCAAATTGGATTAGGACAACTACCGCATTATAAACTATTACTAGTATTTGGATGAAACATGTACATATTAGACTTCATTGTAAGCACGTCTTCTTTGATGATTAGACTTATTCTTATGGTATAGAAAGCTTAAGTGTGAAGATTAAAGGAAAGTTCAATAAGAAGGGGAGGGAGGGAAGGAGGGGGAGAGGGGCGGTGCCGGTAGAGAAAGGAGGAGGGGATAGGTTGGTGGATGGTTGTTGTAGGAAATTTCAACAAATTTGAAAAAAATGTTCCAATTTCAAAATACATTTCAAAAATACCTAATTCAAACGGACTACAAAAATATTTTTTAAAAAAAAACACCTAATCCATACGAATCATAATTTCTTAGTCAAACATACAAACTATTTCACCTCAAAATAATCCGCTTGGATTAGCTGTTTTTTGGGGTGTTTTTGAAAAACTTTGCTGTAGCAGAGTTTTTAGAATATATTTTGGAATATTTTTAGAAAATATTTTGGGATATTTAAAAGTAGAAGAGTTTCTAGAATATATTTTGAGATATTTTTTAAAATTTTAAAAACAATTTAAACTAATTTTTAGATTTCCTTTAAGAGTACTTTTTAAAATTTTTATTGTATTTGAAAAACTAGTTTTTGAAAAACACCCCCAAAACAGGGGATCCAAACAGTTTTACCTTCATGATAGAATTTAATCTCTTTTGAGTTTCAACCACTGATTTAGCATTCTCTTTCAATAAGATCCGGTACATGCAAATGGTTGGCCTAATTTCTTTGATGTCGAAAATTGTCCATTTTAAAACCTTCGAATGCTTCCTTAAAACTTGTAGGAGCTTATCAAGTTTCTCCTCATCAAGAGTTGCATTCACAATCACGGGTAATGTCTCTTTCTCTTCAAGAAATGCATACTTGAGATGGTTGGAAAGTAGTTTGAATTCAAACTTTGGGGCTTGCTCATAAGATAGTGGTGGAAGTCCCTTGTTCATCCCTAAACTTTCATATGACTTGCCTCTTTTATAAGGGACTTGTGCATGCAAGTAATTAGTCATTTCTTCTCTTTCTCCTCATGCAACCTAAACCATTTAAACAATGTTCAATAGAATCATAGTCAAGATTAACTTGACTCATCTCTTATGTCAATTCATCACATATGCCAATGGAATAAACATGGTCGGTAAAAGAGGGATATTTTTTCATTTTACTCAAATCGAACTCCACCTCTTCTTCATCAATTTGAAACTTGAATTTACCACATTTAACATTAATCATAGTACCTGCGGTGGCAAAAAATGGTCTACCAACAATAATGGATATATCAACATTCTCATCGATATTTAGAACAATGAAATCAACGGGGATGATAAATTTTTGTATTTTGATTAGCACATTTTCAAGAATACCCAATAAATATCTAATAGATCTATCGACCAATTGCAAGGAGATATTAATATGCTTTAATTCATTCAATCCCAATTGTCTAACTATAGTTAAAGGAATCAATGAGACACTGGTACCAAGGTCACATAATACTTTAGAGAACTCTACATTACCAATAATGTAAAGAACCATGAAACTTTCCGGATCCTTCAACTTTGGTGGCAATTTATTTTGTATGATGGCACTACATTTCTTGATTAATGCAATAGTCTCGCAATCCTCTAATTCTCTCTTTTTTATCATTATTTTCTTGAGAAACTTTGCATAAAAAAGAATCTGCAAAATAGCATCAATAAATAGAATGTTAATATGTAATTGATTAAAAATATTGACGAACTTCTCAAATTCTTTGTTAACTCTTGATGGATTCAATCTATGTGGAAATGGAACCGGTAGAGGAATAGGGGTCATCTCGAAGGTTGATGATTCACTCAATTCCACTTTGTCTTTACCTTTGCTTTACTCACTCTCTTCTACTAGCTCATTCCCCCACTCTTCTTCTTTCCTCTCATTCTCTTTTTCTTTCATTCTCTCAACACCCGGCAGCTCATTCAATTGCTTACCACTATGAAAGGTTATCGTCTTAACATGTTCTCTTGGGTTCACCTTGGTTATGTTAGGTAACTCTCCTTGGTTCTTATTATTTATAACATTAGCTATTTGGCCTAACTGAATCTCAACATTCCTATATATATTGGTAAGTTGGTCCATCCTACACTCAATTCTTTCAAATCATTAAGTAATGGCGCTAACGAACTTTTCAAATTTATCAATGGCTGTATTTGACAGTTTCTCAATTGCCAACTCCTAAACCAATTTAGACTCCATAAATATTTATTTTCATTGAAAGCCTAGTGGATTTGTTGGCCCTAATTGGTTCTCTTGTTCCTTCCACCCAACATTTGGATGATTTCGTCACCCCGAATTATAGGTATTGGAGTATGGGTTGTTTTGAAGTTGTCGATTGTAATTTTTGATATATTGTACATGTTCAACACTTGCACAAATAGAGTCATCGTGGTCTTCTCTGCACATTGTACAACATGCAATATTTATTCCTTGACTAGAACTAGAACCAACTTATTTATTAAGCATCTTTACTATATTATCCATCTTGGCATTCAACACATTTAAACTATCAACTTCAAACATACATGCTTGTCTCCCTATGTTACCTCGTTCATTAGTCTATTGATAATTATTTATAGCCATTTCCTCAATCAAATGTTGAGCCTCCTCAGCACTCTTACCTATTAATACACCTTCAGCCGCTGCATTCACACGAGTGTTGATTGCATATATGAGTCCATTCTAAAACCTTTGAACCATGAGCCAATCAGGCAACTCATGATGTGGACATTTACATAAAAACTCCCGAAAACACTCTCAAACTTCATATACAGACTTTCAGTCCTGTTAAGAAAATTCAGTTATATTCATACGAAATTTTGCAGTTTTGCTTGGTGAAAAAAATTTATTTAGAAATGTCTTGGACAAATCGACCCAAGATATGAAAGTATTAGAAGGGTGTGATTGTAACCAAACCTTGACCTTGTCTCTTAAAGAAAAATGAAACAATCTAAAGCTAATTGCATTGTCGCTAACTCCATTAAACTTAATTGTATCACATATTTCTAAAAAGGTAGACAAATGAGAATTAGGATCTTCGGTAGCATTACCTCCATATTGAGATTGTTGCACCATTTGAATTAGTGCTGATTTAATCTCAAAATTATTAGCATTTACCGTAGGTCTTGCAATGCTCGTTTGTAATTCATTCCCCCCGGACAATGCAAAGTCCCTTAAAGGTTTTCTATTTTCTTCCTCCGCCATTTGTTTGTTTAGTGGAAGTTAAATCGCAATTTCATCTTCACCTTGTGTTTCCACAATGTCTTGTAGTTTTTGCCTTCTTAGTCTCTTTAGAGTTCTTTCAATTTTGGGATTCAAGGGAACCGTTCCACATAGAGTTCGATGCAAGCACTACAAAGACCACATTTAAGAGAAATTAACCACAAACTAAACAAACTAGAAAAGAAAAACAAACTACTCTATCTATTAGCTAAAAGATATTGACAATATACCACAATGTCTAGAGTAATAAAGATTGCTTTAGCCCTAATATTATCGTGGTTCCCCAACAACAGTGCCAAAAACTTGATGAGATTTATACCTGTGCTCTAATTTTAACCCTAATTCCCTCGTTAACCACAAGTGTATGGGTCGCGTATTGAAGTACAAAAGAAATAGGATTGGATCCCACAAGAACTACTTTTGAAGTACCAAAGTTTAATCACACTCTTTGTTATCTAAATTACTCAATAAACAATCGAAATTAAGCAACAATAATGATAAGACAATTCAAAGTTTAACAAACAAATTTGGATTAATTCAAATAACACAAGTGTCTTGAGGAATAGAATCCACTAATCACGCTCAATCATGGAAAAAATAATCAACTAATGGTAGTTTTCTTGTCTTGCTAGAGATGTATTTCTCTAAGACAATCGGAACTCGCTTTCGCCGATGAACCGGAATTAGCTAATACCTAAATTCCCCTATTATCGTGGTAAATCTCAAGTATCGACTAGATCAAGCACAAGAAATGTCATACACATCCCACCTAAGTGCACCACTATTATCGTGTGCCTACTCTTTAAGTTCCATTCATTCATGTTTCATCATTATCAACTATTTTCATAAATTAACAACAACTAAAATGGCTTGCAAATGGTGATCAAGCATTCATAAGTATGAAATTATGAACAAGTGAACAAGCAAGTATAAGATATAGTAATAATCAACTAGATCTAACCATAATCAAAGTATAAATAGTTTCATCTACCCCTAGAACATGAAGATCTAGTTATGTATTTCACAATAAAACTCATAACTTCTACGAAACCAAACATCTTTTAAATAAATAAAGAGAAAAGAGAGGAAGAGTTGCTCATTCAAATGAAGGAACAAGATCTTCTAGCTTCATCAACTTCATAGTCATCCAAATATTTAATTACATCAAGTGTCCTTCAAGTTTCTCCAAGAAAATAAGAAAATTAGGCTAAAAACTAAAATTTGAGAGAAAACTAGAGAGAAACCCTATTTTCTTTCTTCTAACTTCACTCTCCCCTTCTCTTTGATTCCTCTCTTTTAATTATACTCCTTGCTTCCTTTACTTTTTCTTCCCAAAAGCCCTTAATTGAAATCTCTTCAAGTGTACAAGATGCTTTGCTAGCTTTCCATTGGAAATTCGTTGTGAAACAAGAATTACAAAAGCAAGTGTGAAATGTACACAAGTTGTTCTATAAATTGCAGAAGAGAGAGGTAGATCCAAGCCCTAGGATCCGAGGGGTACCAAGATAATCTGAGCTCGGATCTAGTATTTCTTCAAATTTTTTACTTGTTTTGTAAGCAAGATCCGAGAACTTTCTCATAGGAATCCAAGCTCGAATCCCTTACCCTCTGACAGGTGTTAAACCTGTGCAATAATAAAATTCTACTCACAAAAAGATATAAACGAATATAATTGCAAGTAAGGTCGTCTCCACAGGGATTAGAGGAAATTCGTTTCTTTCCAAGCAAAACCAATTAGGGGGATTTTAGAGAATTAAATTTAAAATAAAATACTTAACGAAATTAAAAATAAATAAACGAAAGAAAAATAAATTTACTCAAGGATTAACAAACTCTAACCAATGATATAACTTCAAAAGTGGTTTGTAAAATTGTTCATCGATGCAAGAATTATTTCATCTTTTCGTTAATAAACATGTTATACCAATTTTTCCTTATCATCTCGATAGTTAAGATAAGCCTATTAACTACTTCCCTGACCAAGAACTAACTCTAGGTAAACCTGTAAAATTTAATTCCTTGATTGTATTAGAAACTAGACAAGCCTTGTTCTAATCAATAAACACACTACCAATGTTTATTCAAATTAGATCATATTTCTCCCTAACATGAAACCAATCATATTAGTAGCCACTAATTTATGACAATTAAACAATTATGAATTTAACTATTTTAATTGGCAATAGATTATCAAGTTGAATTAAATATCGAACCATGATATTCAAACAACAATATAACCATAAGAAATTAAATCAGAAAACATACGAATACTAATGAATAAAAGAAATTAATAAAACCAATTAGATCTCACAGATGTAGAAAAGAAACGAATAAAAGAAATTAATAAAACCAATTAGATCTCACAGATGTAGAAAAGAAAATTAGTTGTGCATGGCCAATTAGATGTAGCCGAAATTCGTTACATCTTGACAAGAAAAGAAAATTAGTTGTGCATGGCCAATTGAAACAATTCACACGATTTTTTGAATACCGGTTGCTTAAGTCTTTGATAAAAGAAAAACTAAAGAAACTAAAAGACAAAGAGAAAAGCCAAGCGGCCTTCGCCTTCCCTTCGCAAAGCAAAGAGTCACGACGACTCCAAATTGTTTCTGCCTCAAAATACTAATCAAGCAAGGTCGTCCTTTTTCTCTTATTTTCTAGCTTCCAAAATTAATTAAACTTCCTAGTTTTCCTAAGAAAAAGATATTTCCTGATAATCTAAATCGTTTCCCAATACAATTTGGAAACATGTTTCATAGGTCTTCAATTTGGATTGGGAAACTGCCATGCACGTAAATCCCAACTTCCTCGGACTCGACAACAAGTTTTGAAAATTACCCCTTTTATCACTTTTTGCTCATTTTCCTACAATTGGCACCATTAACCAAATATAAATAGAATCCACCAATTAAAATAATATTTGACTAAAATCAAGGAAAAAATAATCATAAATTGAATAAAAATTATGCACCCTATCAATTCCCGCCATTCTTAAATCATGCTTGTCCTCAAGTATGAGAACAACAAATTAGTAATTGAGTTCAAACAATGGCTATCGTCCAAATAACCCATTGCCACGATACAATTAAAGCACACGTCAAGTATTAGTGGTTAAGTTTTAAGAAATATCTCTCCGGTTAACTTTTAAAATCAAGGACTCTTCCAACTGCCGATTAACTAATCTAAGAATATAAAATATTCAATTAGCATTTGTCAGCAAACGGTTTAACTATTAACCAAAATCTCAATATTAATTCCATGGATCAGCAGGCTAACATAATCAACCACATACTTGCACATTTTCTACTTTTTTAACAACTTTTTTTCTCTTAAAATATCCCCATACTTGAACTCTCATTTTTTTATTTTTTTTTCAAGAAAAAAAACTTAGTATTTAACCATTCAAGTCTTTTGATGCGAACTCCGACATCCGCCAAATGAAGGAATCCAGTTACTCAACTTTTCATCGTTTTGAAATCATATACTCATAGTTATCGCCACTTTTTGACGCGAAAGTTAACACTTATGGTGAAAACCCCCTGTTACTAGGCAACGACAACTAGTGGAGTATAGCAAACATTATTCAAATAAGCACAAAAAATAAAATTGAAAATCACAAGCCCACTTCATTTTCCAAATACGGAGAAGTAGGATTAATAGTTGACCAATTCACATAACAAATGCCTGAAAAAATATTCATAGTGCCTAGAAAAGTTAGCCAAAAGTTGCTAACGTCACAAAATCTCAAATATTCACAAAAAAGATAGTTTTAGACTTAGCCATGTCATACTTGACCCATTAGAGTATAAAACCTTAGCAATGATACAATTTGAGACAACTAGCCATTGATTATTAGGGATAACCACAAAAAATGCACAAGAAGTAGCAAAAATTGGATAAAATTTGAAAAAAAAAAGTCAAACAAAAAATGCCTACCTACACTTACACTTTTTTTATATACTACCCCCTCTACACCTAAATCTTACATTGCCCCCAGTGTAAGAAATAAAGAACAATAGAAAAGGAAAAAGGGACAATAAAACTTCCCTGGTCAACAAGGGGGGCATGGCAGCTATGGGTGAGGGCAAAAGGATGAGTACAATGGATGGAATGGTTGCAATGCTTACCACAATTGGCAAAGGTGAGCCGTGGCGATGACGTCCGAACTTGGAGACAATTTTCGAATAGTGACGGTAAGGAGTTCGTCATCGTCATCTGGAATGCAAAGGGGAGAGAAAAAGAATGAAAAAAAAGAAAGAGATAAGGGAAAAAGAAAGAAAAGAAAAGAAAAGAAGGAGAATAGTTAGGGTTCCGGTTCTTTTTTTTTTTCATGCTTCCCCTTTGTTGGAACAAGAAGTGGGTACGTCATCGTGGAGTTGAAATTTGCGAATTACAGTGTGCAATTGATGACATTCTTCCAGCATCCAACTCACCATTTAATGTAACCCTTTTCTTCAACTTTGTTGCTTTCACATCATATGTTGCTTTCAACCTATGATACATGTTTGTAGCAACTTCCAACTGACCTCTACAATCAAACTCAGAAAATTCTCGCACAGAGGGATTAACAGCATGAATGGCAAACAAAGAATGAGAGTTAACAGGATTTTTCATTTCATCAAAAATATTAAAATGAGCTACTTTTCTATCAAATTCCATCTTCAAAGTACCCTTACTAACATCAATTTTTGTGCGAGTTGTACTTAAAAAGGGTCTTCCTAGTATAACAGGTGATGGATTAAGTGAGCATTCATCACTCATGTCAAGAACATTAAAGTCAGCAGGAAATACTAATTCATTAACTTGGACCAAACTATCTTCAACTAACCCATAGGGATATGCATTTGTACGATCAATTAATTGAATTATGATACTAGTTTCCTTTAGTGATTCTAGATTCAAGGAGGTATAAATACTCTTGGGCATCACATTAATGGAGGCTCCTAAATCTATCATGGTCTTTTTAATCTTAGTGTTTCCTATTCGACAAGGGAACATACTTGGATCTCCACATTTGGGTGCAATTTTCTTTTGTAGCACTGCTAATACATTTTTCTCCATCACAACTCTCTCATCACATCTCAATTTCTTCTAGTTGACATCCAAGTTTTTCAAAAATTTAGCATACTTCGGCACTTGCTTGATCACGTCCAACAAAGGGGTATTGATTGCCACCTTCTGAGCACTTCTAAAATCTCCCTCTCTTCATCTTGTTTTTTTTATTTCTCTAACCTGCTAGGAAAGAAAGTCAGATTAGATTTAACTTGAATCACAACATTGGGAGTTACCTCAAAAGTTGCTTTGATGAATCTAACAGGTTGTCGAGCCTGTGCAATAATAATTACCTACTCGAGAAAAATACAGATTTTGTATATAGTGGTGAGTAGGGTCGAATCCACAGGGACTGGGGATAACTTATTTCTTTTAGAGTCCGAAGTATGGGGGATTTCTGGAGAATATGAAATAACTAATTAACTAACTAATAAAGCAACTAATAGAAATAAATAGAAAGTAATCAATAACCAATACGACTCTAACCAAAGATACAACTTTTCAGACACAGTCCATTCAACTGATCATCGATGCAAAGATATTTCATCCATTTGTCACTAGGTTGGTTATAATTATCAACAAGCTCTGATAACCAATTCTTCCTTACCTTTTCGACAGCCAAGGTACGACCGTTGACTGTTTCCCTAACCAGATAACAACCCTAAATACGACCATCGGAATTTAATTATCCAGTTGCATCAAAACTAGAAGAACCCAACCCTAATCAATAAACACGCTAAGAGGGTTTATTTAAATTAGATCTTGCGTTCCCCCAACATAAAGCCAATTATGGTGGTTGTCACTAATTATCAACTAAACGAACAATTACGGATTCAATTTAGTTAATGTGACAGTAGGCTATTAAATTAAATCAAATACCCGGCCGTTGATATTCAATTAATAAAATACCCATAAACAATTAATTCAGGAAACGCACAAATAGCAACAAGTTGGAAGAAATAATGAAAATTCGATTAGATCTCACAGATATTATGGACCGCGCCTTCGCATCGACCTTTGGGTAGAGGAGAAACCTAGCCGCTTCTCATCATATCAATATTGCGTGGTTTGATTGATTTCATCCACACAATTGTCAAAGAATTTATTGCCAAAAAAGTGAAAAAGGTGAATTAATTGAAGAAACAGCAGAGAGAGCCCTGGCCTCGTCTTCGTATTGGAGCCACAATTACAAAGCAAAAGGCTCACGAAGAATTGTCCAGCACAAGAGTTAAAAGTCAAAAGGAAAAGACGTCTAGCCTATTCTAATTGTCGTCGAAGAGAAAAAGGGAAAAAGCGTCTGACGGTGAAAAACAAGGGCTAGCCTAATTGATTCCTACCTAAGAGAGCAAAACGTCTCATAGTAAAAGAAGGCAGAAGCTAATCTAATTCATAAGGATTCGATCTGGCTCTTTTCTTATTCCTTTTTATAGCGCCACAGGAGCTATCCACCACAAGGTCAAGAGCCAAGTTCTTTTCTTTTTAGGGTTTTGATCTCATGCCTCCGGTCCACGTGAACCCAATCTTCTAATTGCTCCCTTTTTCTGCTACCAAGCCCACGGGTCCGGCTTTTAGGTGTTGCTCTTCAGTTTCTGGCGTGGGCACGCCATGAAATAGAGAGTCTTCTGGAAATTTGCTTCGTGAAAACACTTTTTACACCAACCACCTATAATTCATACAAATATGAAATATTAGCAAAATCTCAGTACTTAGTACAGTAAGTAGCCAAAATTATAACAAAATAACAGTGCAAAATGTGCCCAATAATTGCTCTATCAAATCCCCCCACACCTAGACAATGCTTGTCCTTAAGCATTTCGGAGCTCAGAAATACAATCAAGAAAGCACAGGTCTTGCAGTAATCTACACTAACACAAGAATCCCGCATTCCTGACAATGCCGCCAAAATTAGAACACCCTGGACAGGTGGTGATCCGAAGAATATAAACAGTAATACTCGTCACCTTCAAGAAAATGTATGAATACTAGAAACGCTCAAATCAACATCAGGGAATGGCATTACCATAGGCTTGCACATTTATCACATCTCCACCACTCGCAAGTGAATTAAATACATAAATCAAAGGGACTTTAATAAGGTTGTAATGGGGTTTAGGTAAAATACGGGATAAGAAGGTAAAAATAGGGTATAGTGTGTCAAGAGAATGTCGAATATCCACCACATCACCACAACGCTTCATCAGAGAAATTTCACGAGCAAGGCATTTTCATTTGCCATTTCCACTGTGCAAGTGCCAAAACTCTTCCCCTTTTCTCTTTTTTTTTTTCTTTTGTGTTTTTTTTTTGAACAAGCGGCTCGCAAGGCGTGGGCACGCCTTGTAGGCCGGAGTCTTATGCTCACGAGCTTTTTTTTTTTTTTTAATGGAGCAAATGTCTTGCAAGGCGTGGGCACGCCTTGCAAGCTGGAGTCTTCTGCCCACCAGCTCATTGCAGACTTCTCCCCCTTCCCTTTTTTTTTTATCTCAGATGCACAGAGCACCATACAACTTCTATTCCGACAACACTTGCCACCTTAGATTCATTTCCCTTGCACAAACAACGGAATTCAGACATCTCTTGACGATACAAGGTTAAACAAAAAAGTCTAAAAAGGTCATGGGTTATCAAACACGACTAATCAAACAATAGCGAAGGATAAAACCTCAAATAGGTTCACTACGGGGAGACAAGATGAAGGCATGGTTTGTAGAAAGTTAAAGAAGGTTAGATCCTAAATGCTCTTATCATTTCAGATGCATCTAGTTCAACAAAATGTGGTCTCGACATGTATAAAATAGCAAGTTCTAGAATGCCGATACTATGCATGATACCCACTCAATCAAACAAAAATAGAGCAAACAAGAATAATGTGCTCATATAAGGCTCAAAAGCTTCCAAAAGTTTCAAGAATGGGTCAAGTCCAGCGTATTCAACACTGAACAACACTGCCAAGGGAAAACAAAATGCATAGCTAGTATATTTACCCACATATCCATGCACCTTGATTGTGTCATTCATCACAGCAACATGCTCCAGCATTAACAAGCATAGAAATAAACAAAAAGCCGACTAACTAAATGTTTTCATTTTTTTTTCATTTTTCCCATTTTTTTGTTTTTTCTTCTTTTTCTTTTTCTTTTTTTTTCTTTTTTTTTTAGAGTAACAAAGCAAAAAAGAAATAATGCAAGCCACTGCCTCACACCTAAAACCTACATTGTCCTCAATGTAAAAAAGACAAATGCAGTATTAGGAAAAAAGAAGAGAAACTTCCCTGACCACCGAGAAGGTGCGGTAAGACACTAAGGCGGAGAATGGTGAGATGGTTGGAATCCAATGTGAGCAAAGAAAGCTGTCTGATGAGAGAGATAGTGACGATGGGGCGGGCAGCGACGTGCGATGAATGGCGCGAGGAGGAGAGAGAGAGTTTCTAGCGACGGTGGACAGGGGGAAACCTTGGACTAAGACAAAACAAAGAAAATTGAAAAGGAGAAGCTGAGACAATGGAAATTAACAAGACCATACAAGACAAGAAAAGAGAAAAGTAGAAAGTGGGATTAGAGAAGGTCCTGGTCAATCTTTGACTTTCGTTGGCGCAAAGGCTAGAAGGCGTGGGCACGCCTTAAAAGCTATAGTCTTCTGACCATCAATTCCAAAGCTTCATTCCTTAGGCATGACCAACTAGAGTGGGCATGTCTAACTGCCAGCTTCCTGCCACAAAACAACAATCCACTAAATGACACTAACACTAAACAAAAATTCCAAAAATATAAGAAAACTAAAACAAAAGAAGCCTTGGGTTGCCTCCCAAGCAGCGCCTTTCTTTAATGTCTTTGGCTAGATATCGTCATGTTTATTCACGGAGGATAAAATCGTGTAGCTCGTTTCAGTGCTTCATCTTCTATTTAATCCTGATAGCCCTCGTAAATAGAGTAATTCTCGAGTCCACGAGCTACGGTCTTCAATGGATTAGTAGATGGCGCAAACAAACAAGTGATGACCTTAAATCTTCACTCACTCCTCCATCACGAGCACTTATTGTTTCGAGATATTTTGCTATCGCAACTCTTAACTTATTCCTGTCATGAAATTTAAAATCTTCTGGTATAATAAAATCAATTTCACTAACAGGCATTGAAGAATAAGAGTTAGAAAAATATTGATTAAGGAATGGAGGAAATGTTACCGCATTTGGAGATTGTTCACTAGATTCATTCATTTGAACAATTTGATATTGGGGTCTCATGTCTTACACTTCAACTTTCTTTTCAACTGCATCTTTAGATCCTTCTTCTTGAGATCCTCGCAGTACCATGTCATTTGTCAGGATAATTGCACTCTCATCTTCCTCATGTTCGATAATAGTCTGTGAGGGCAATTCTTCACTCATTCGAGAAGTCAATTGCGTTATCCTAGATGTCAATTGATCCATTCGATCTGCCAGGTTACGCATGCTCGCTTGTGTCTCCTGATGAAAATCTATTGTCTGCTGATGAAGATTCATTGTCTCCTGTTGAAGTAGATATGTGTTAGTAGCTAGTGATTCAACTATTTCTTCAAGAGACATACCTGACATGGATGACGGTTCTTGAAACTCTAGCTGTTGAAAATCTATTGGCCTTTGTTCATAATTAAAATTGGAATTATCCCACCATCCTTGATCATACCCGTTTGAATAAGGGTCATACCACGTTTGATATTGAGGCGAAAAATTTCCAAAAGTATCGGTTGGAGCACTTAGACCATCTTGAAATGCAAGCATATGTCGATTGAATGATTTGAGGCAAAATAAGTTCCACAATTTGCAGCAGCCCATTGATCATTAAAAAAGCACAAGCCTCATAACCCTTTCTAGAAATAAAATCCAGTCTATCACCAAAATACGAAATGTTAGCAGCCTATATATATAAAAAAAATAAGAAAAAAATAAATAAAAATAAATGAACTAAAAAAGAAACAAATTAATCAGGCACCAGTCCCCGGCAGCGGCACCAAAAATTGACAGGTTGTCGAGCCTGTGCAATAATAATTACCTACTCGAGAAAAATACATATTTTGTATATAGCGGTGAGTAGGGTCGAATCCACAGGGATTGAGAATAACTTATTTCTTTTAGAGTCCGAAATATGGGGGATTTCTGGATAATATGAAATAACTAATTAACTAACTAATAAAGCAACTAATAGAAATAAATAGAAAGTAATCAATAACCAATACGACTCTAACCAAAGATACAACTTTTCAGACACAGTCCATTCAACTGATCATCGGTGCAAAGATATTTCATCCATTTGTCACTAGGTTGGTTATAATTATCAACAAGCTCTGATAACCAATTCTTCCTTACCTTTTCGACAGCCAAGGTACGACCGTTGATTGTTTCCCTAACCAGATAACAACCCTAGGTACGACCATAGGAATTTAATTATCCAGTTGCATCAAAACTAGAAGAACCCAAGCCTAATCAATAAACACGCTAAGAGGGTTTATTTAAATTAGATCTTGCGTTCCCCCAACATAAAACCAATTATGGTGGTTGTCACTAGTTATCAACTAAACGAACAATTACGGATTCAATTTAGTTAATGTGACAGTAGGCTATTAAATTAAATCAAATACCCGGCCGTTGATATTCAATTAATAAAATACCCATAAACAATTAATTCAGGAAACGCACAAATAGCAACAAGTTGGAAGAAATAATGAAAATTCGATTAGATCTAACATATATTATGGACTGCGCCTTCGCATCGACCTTTGGGTAGAGGAGAAACCTAGCCGCTCCTCATCATATCAATATTGCGTGGGTTGATTGATTTCATCCACACAGTTGTCAAAGAATTTATTGCCAAAAAATTGAAAAAGGTGAATTAATTGAAGAAACAGCAGAGAGAGCCCTGGCCTCGTCTTCGTATTGGAGCCACAATTACAAAGCAAAAGGCTCACGAAGAATTGTCCAGCGCAAGAGTTAAAAGTCAAAAGGAAAAGACGTCTAGCCTATTCTAATTGCCGTCGAAGAGAAAAAGGGAAAAAGCGTCTGACGGTGAAAAACAAGGGCTAGCCTAATTGATTCCTACCTAAGAGAGCAAAACATCTCATAGTAAAAGAAGGCAGAAGCTAATCTAATTCATAAGGATTCCATCTGGCTCTTTTCTTATTCCTTTTTATAGCGCCGCAGGAGCTATCCACCACAAGGTCAGGAGCCAAGTTCTTTTCTTTTTGGGGTTTTGATCTCATGCCTCCGGTCCACGTGAACCCAATCTTCTAATTGCTCCATTTTTCTACTACCAAGCCCACGGGTCCGGCTTTTAGGTGTAGCTCTTCAGTTTCTGGCGTGGGCACGCCATGAAATAGAGAGTCTTCTGGAAATTTGCTTCGTGAAAACACTTTTTACACCAACCACCTATAATTCATACAAATATGAAATATTAGCAAAATCTCAGTACTTAGTACAGTAAGTAGTCAAAATTATAACAAAATAACAGTGCAAAATGTGCCCAATAATTGATCTATCAGAATCCCTCTTTTTCCATCTCCTTTTTAATTTGATCGTCACTCTTATCTCTTGGAATTATGAGTTTTGACCCTTCAATCTTCGTCCCACTTCTGAGGATCATGGTGCTCATGTTCTTTGGATTCGCCTCAAGTTGAGAAGGAAGTCTTCCTTGCCCCTGGGACTCCAGGTGGTTTATTGCAGAGGCCATCTGACTCATCTGGTTTTCAAATCTTGCATACTCGCGTCTGTCTTCTGCTAGAATTACAAGGTGATATGCTAGAATTGCACAATGTTAGCAGCCAATGTCTTGATCATATCCTTTAGAGATGTTCCGCATTAGGCGAAGAGGGTTGAGGTCTTGATGGGTACTGCGGCTGAAATCCTTGCTATCTGTTGAGGAAGAAATTTTGCTTATTCCCCTCATAACTAAAATTTGGGTGGTCCCTCCAACCTGAATTATATGTGTTGGAGTAAAGATCGTACTGCCTATGAAGCGCGAGCATGTTTCTAGTCATATTACTTGTCCAATGCTATCATCTTGTAGCATCGAGCATCCATCAGTGGGATGGCTAACATTCTTGCAAATTTTGCATGCCTTTACTCGCTGCATATTCTCCAATACCATCTGGCGAACCATGGCATTTAATTCAGCCAATTCCTCTTGCATCGATGAAATGTTCACCTCGTTGACACGATGAGTTGAAATATCCTCTATTGTGCCAAACTATTGGGAATTTGCAACCACCCATCAATTAACTCCCAGGCCTCTCTAGGGGTTTTGTTCGTTAAAGCACCTCTACTTGCAGCGTCGATGATACTCCTATCCCCATAGAGCAGGCCTTCATAGAAGTATTGGATGAGGAGTTGTTCACTAATATGATATTAAGGGAAACTGGTACACAGTTTCTTGAATCTCTTCTAGTATTCGTAGAGAGACTCTTTAGGACGCTGCTTAATACCACAGATTTCCTTCTGTAGATTGGTAGCTTGGGATGCAGGGAAGTATTTTTCTAAGAATTTTCTCTTCATGTCCGTCCATGTTGTGATGCTCCTTGCTGGCAAGTAGTAAAGTCAGTCTTTGATAGCCCCTTTAATAAAAAAGGGAATGCCCGCATCTTAATCTACTCCTCAGTGATATCAAGTGGCTTCATACTTGTGCAGACCACAGTGAATTCCTAGAGGTGTTTGTGGGGCTCGTCACCTGGCAAATCATAAAAATTAGGTAAGAAATGAATTAATCCTGATTTTAATTCAAATATTACATTCTCAGCAAAATCAGAAAAAGTAATGCATAAAGGCTGCTGATTTAAATCAAGAGCAGCCAACTCTCTTAAAATCCGATTATTGTTTGCCATCATAACTTTTTCCTGTTCAGAATCACTAGAAGGCTCTAGCAATTCCATAGCCAAATTGAGCCCTAGAGATGCAGTGGATGATTGCTCCTCTTTGCGTTTCTTGGTTTATTTTCTCAATCTACACGCTTTCTTCTCCATCTCAAGATCGTAAACCAATTCACCTGTGCGAGAAGAATGAGGCATAAACGAGCAAAACTACAAAAAATAAAATAAAATAAAACAAACTAAAAAAGAAATAAATTAACCAACTCCAATCCCAGGCAACAACGCCAAAAATTGACAGGTGTGGAACCTGTGCAATAATAAAATCCTACTCACATAAAGATATAAACGAGTATAATGACAAGTAGGGTCGTCTTCACAAGGATTAGGAAAAATTCGTTTCTTTCCAAGCAAAGCCAATTAAGGGGATTTTAGAGAATTAAAATTAAAATAAAATACTTAACGAAAAGAAAAATAAATAAACAAAAGTAAATTAAATTTACTCGAGGATTAACAAGTTCTAACCAAGGATATAACTTCAGAAGTGATTCATACAACGGTTCATCGATGCAAGAATTATTTCATTTATTTGTTAATAAACAGGTTATAGTTGCCAAACAAGTGATGACAATGAATATTTCCTTACTGTCTCGATAGTTAAGGTATGCCAAACAAGTGATGACAATGAATTTTTCCTTACTGTCTTAATAGTTAAGGTATGCCTATTAACTACTTCCCTAATCCAGAAATAACTCTAGGTAATCCCGGAGAATTTAATCCCTTGATTGCATTAGGAATTAGAAAAGCCCTATTCTAATCAATAAACACACTATCAAAGTTTATTCAAATTAGATCATATGTTTCCCTAATATGAAATCAATCACATTAGTAGCCACTAATTTAATACAATTAAACAATTATGAATTTAACTATCTTAACTGGCAATAGATTATCAAGTTGAATTAAATATTGGACCCTGATATTCAAATAACAAAACAATCATAAGAAATTAAATCAGAAAACATACGAATATTAATGAATAAAAGAAATTAATAAAACCAATTAGATCTCACAGATGTAGATGAACCAAATCTTTCGTTACTCCTTGACTAGAGAAGAAAATCAATTGCGCATAGCCAATTGGTACAATTCACACGATTTTCTCAAAGCCAGTTGCATAAGTTTTTGATAAAAGAAAAACTAAAGAAACTAAAAGACAAAGAGAAAAGTCAAGTGGCCTTTGCATTCCTTTCGCAAAGCAAAGAGTCACGACGACTCCAAATTGTTTCTACCCTAACATACTAATCAAGCGGGGCCATCCTTTTTCTCTTATTTTCTAGCTTCCAAAATTAATTAAACTTCCTAGTTTTCCTGAGAAAAAGATATTTCTTAATAATCTAAGTCATTTCTCAATACTAGGGGTGTGCATTTGGTGCAAATTCGGTAATTCGGTGCACTGAATTCGGTGAATTCGGTTATTCTACCTGTAAAAATTTAAACCGTTTTCAATTCCGAATTGGGTATAACCGAATTCATTCCGCAACCGATTTCAAATTCGAAAACGGTAATGAATTCGGTTAAACCGAATTCATCTATGATTTATAAATTATTACTGATTTGATCCCTAAATTTATTCATAATTGAACACATTACTTATGTTCTAATCATTTTGTGGTTTAATTGGCATTTATTTGATCACTTATACCTAGAATCCTTAGTCTATGATTTAAGAAACACATAAAAAGTGATTAATTTAAACTAAAATAAACCTTAGACTATACAATGATTGGTGATAATTTATGAATTTATAATTTACAATGATTAATTATAAGCAATATTAGTTAGTAGTTACAATGAATTTATAATTTACACTGATTAATAATAAGTAATATTAGTTACAAACTTACAAATTACAATGATTAGTGATAAGTTATATTAGTTACAAACTTATAATTTATTTCAAATCAAATAAAAACTTATTTACTTACACATGTTATTGTGAAAGTCAATACACTAATACATTGATTTGCAATTCACATACATTCACTTACAGTCTTACACTGCTTAGTTGTCTTGTCTATACTTAAAGCCTTAAGATTAGTAAATAGATAATATGAATTTTAACTTATTTGATAACTTATGCGTAAAATCATTAGTCTATGATTTAAGGAACACATAAAAAGTGATTAATTTAAATTAGAATAAACCTTAGACTGTACAACGATTAGTGATAATTTATGAATTTATAATTTACAATGATTAATAATAAGTAATATTAGTTACAAACTTACAAATTACAATGAGTAGTGATAAGTTATATTACTTACAAACTTATAATTTATTTCAAATCAAAATAAAACTTATTTACTTACATATATTATTGTGAAAGTCAATACACTAGTACATTGATTTGCAATTCATATGCATTCACTTACACTGCTAACTACTTAGTTGTCTTATCTATACTTAAAGTCTTAAGAATTAAGATTAGTGAATAGATAATATGAATTTTTATGTTAAATATGTAGAGTACACTAATACTTGCAAGTTAGAGATTACGCATTCAAATATTCAATAATTCAAACATGAATGATGTATCAAATTACCAATATCTAAATTTAATTACTAATTATGTTTATTGTTTAATATTTAGTATTATACATATATGTGTTAATTATTATCTAATTCTAGTCATGTTACTCATGTATAAAATAATAAGTATTATAGTTATCTTATATTGTTATGTATTACTATATATTGGTATTATTATAGTCATATAACAATTAACAAATACTAAAATAATATATTGTACATTATTATATATATTATTATTATAAGTACATGATATGATGATAAATTGATAATACCATATACTAATTATTATTAATAGCATTTACCTATATAATATAATAAAGTATTAGTAGTATATACTAATACTAAATAGCATTTATCTATATATTATATAATTTTATATACCAATTTGGTAATTCGAATGCGGTAATGCGGTACCCGATTTCAATTACCGAATTTAAATGCGAAATCGGTTATTACCTAATTCATAATCTCATTACCTATTTGATACCATATTAGAATTCGGTGAATTTGGTACGTACCGAATTTGTACCAAATTACCAAATACCCGATTTCAAATTACCGAATTGAATTTGAAATCGGTTATGAATTCGGTAAGAACCGAATTTGCTCACCCCTACTCAATACAATTTGAAAACATGCTTCGTAGGTCTTCAATTTGCATTGGAAAAATGCCACGCGCGTAAATCCCAACTTCCTTGGACTCAACAGCAAGTCTTGGAAAATTACCCCTTTTATCACTTTTTGTTCATTTTCCTACAATTGACACCATTAATTAAATATAAGTATAATCCACCAATTAAAATAATATTTGACTAAAATCAAGGGTAAAATAATTAGGCCTGTCAATTGGGTCTAATGAGCTGGGTTTTTGTAAGTTCGAACTCAACTCATTTAATTTGTAATATTTTTGGGTTTCGGACTATGAGTTTTGGGTTAATAAATGTGAAGTTCATACTCAACTCACATAATATTCGGGTTGTGAGCCTTATTCGAGTTTAGCCCAAACTCACTTATTACTACTTAATTTTTTAAATATAATTACTATAACTATTAAGTTGTAAAACTAATTTTACATTTACAAGACTACAATATTAAAACTAAATATGAACAAATAATAGTTCTTAAAAAGTATATAAACCAAAACATTTTCAATAATATTTATATCTAATTCGTTCAAAATACATGAAAAATAATAATGAAACATGTGGTCATAAGCCAATACATCTTTAAAAGTTGAAACTTTTTTATAACCTTCTGATTTGAATCTAAACATATTTGATGATTTGTATTTCTAGACCAAAAAGAAATCAACCAATATTATGTCAACATAAAAATTTACTCGACCAATGAGAAAAGTTAGAGATTCAATTATGCATTACTAATATTGGCTCTCAAGAAAGCTCACAGAAGAGTTTTCAGATGTATTTTTGTGTTTTATAATTTATATATATATATTGTATTTAGTAATAATATATTTGGATATATAATTATACATAATATCAAAATATAAATATTATATATATATTTAAAGGGCCGGCCTATATCGGGTTTGAGTCTAATGAGGTCCAAACTCGGCTCATATTTAATTCGAGTCTAATTTTTAGGTTCAAGTTCAGACCGACTCACTAAAAAGTCGGGCTCATTGAGCTTTTTGTCTGGCCAAACGAGTCGAGTTCGGGCTGGTTCAGCCCCATTGACAGTTCTAAAAATAATCATAAATTGAATAGCAATTATGCATCCTATCACTCTCGGATCTGTTCCTCCAGCTTCTCAGACGAGGTCTCGGATCTAAGGGTAGTGAGATGGATCTGAACTCGGATCCAACTTCCTGTTTTCAATTTCAATTTTCTTCCTTTTTTGCGCAACTTTCTCTTCTTGTTTTACTTATACGTTATTCTCCAAGATATACCTTGCATCTTCTTCAATTCAAACGAGTGTTTCATGCACCAATAACCTACAAAACACCACACATTTATACATTAATCCACTCATTTTGCACGTTTAGTTCCCTAAGCGACACTTGAAGAAATTTTCACCAAAATGGGATTAAAAATGGCTATGAACCCCTAAAAACATGCCAAAAGCTTGCATGTAACCATATGAAATACATGTCAAATATTCAGTTATCACATACCTAATTCTACTTATTATTATTAAGAGATGGGTTTGGACGGGAATATTGGATTTGTGATTGACATCCCTACCCACAAGTAACCCAATACGGTTAAAAAAAATCCTAATATGTGCTATAGGCATGCTTACAGGCTATTGGAGAAAGTCTGCATCTTGAGTGAGGTATACAGGGTGCTTTGCAACTCTTTTAAATTTTTTTACTGCAGATGAAATTTGAACCCCCCGATTTATAGTCCAAAGAGAGATTTAATCCCTTTTTGGTGGCTACTAATCTAATGTCCCGATGGTTATGCCTTCAAGTTCTTGAAGTTCAAAAAGTAATTTTCTCTTCTTCAACTTTCCAAGTCTTTAGAGATCGTCAAATCCTTGAAGTTCTACGAAGATTGAAAGTTCTCGAAGTGTAACAAGATCCTCATATACTTCAACTTTTTCAAATCCCAAGTGCTGTTAAATCTTTAAGTTGCCAAGTCAAAAGCATTGATCACAGGATGTTCTGTTAGGATCCAAGCACAGAACAAATAATTATTGAGATATTAAGTACACAATAATTTAATGACAAACAAGCCACAAGTATGAAAGATAGACGAAATACAATATTTAACGTGGTTTGACTCCACTATTAAGTCTACGTACACAGAGAGAAATCCGTTCTTTATTATGAGAGAAAAATCCTATACGAGAATACAATTTGAATCCAAACCCATCCATGTATACCATCTTTCATCTCTCAAGAACCCTCTCTCACCACCCATGTATAAGGCTACATGTCGCCTCTTGTATGACCATCTGTGTCTCTCTATGTAGTATGCTAACTCATCTATTTATAAAGAATATTATTTGGCCAAAAACCAAATAACAACAGAAAACCAATTCTAATTTCTACACTTGTACAGAATAGGAAATAACTTCTAATTCTAAATAAAATAGGAAATTCCTTGACTACTATTTCAAGTAACTAAAACTAATCAGGAAACTAGTTACTTTCATACAAAATAAGAAACCTACCTAAAAGAAATTAAACAAATTTCCTAACATGTTCTTTTACAAAATCTATTCTAATCTCGAGTGCGGCTTCATTATTAAATCCTCTAGTCAAAAGGATATATCATGGGACATTCTTGTCCCCGGGATCTTTTCAAATATCAAGTGATACTAGCTAAATTTTCAAAACATCAAGTCAAAGGGGTAAATCACGAGACATTTTTCCCTAAGACATATTCAAAATTTTAATTGACGAGAGATTTGGGAGACACGGGATGTGTAAGTAACTTTACTGTGTGAAGCATAGTTATTAAACCCAACCCGGGAAGGAACCCGGCGAAGGAGGTGGGTCAACGGGTTACTGGTTGAACCGGTGGGTGAGTGGTTGAACCGGTGGGTCACTACATATATTTAAATATTATATTTCATAATTATTTATATAAGATATATGATATAAATTGTAATAAATAATGCCATAACAAAAGCTCATTTAATTTAATTTGTTATAAAATAATTAATTCATATAAGAATCAATCAAATATAAAGTTATTTATTAATATACCAAACTTCAAGTGTAAAATTTTATCTATATTTAGTGTAATTATCTAGCTTATTTATGAATTTTAAGTGTAAAAATTTATTAAAAATAATATTTGTCTTTAAATGAATTATGTAATATGTTATTTTTGGAATCCATTTTATAACTTATAGAGTTTGGAGGGTAATAAATTTTTATTAAAAGATTCCAAATAAATTTGTTTTAGAGAAAAAAAGATAGAATTGAAAAAACATTTATATATCATACTAAAGCTACTATATCAACATATTTGGAAGTAGTTTGGTGGTAAGCAAGCGGTAGTGTGGGGGCAGAGGTCCGAAGTTCGAGTTCCAACAATAGCAATATAATTTTTCCACAAAACCGGCCAAAACCGGCCGGGTTTCCGGTTTAACCCGGTTCGACCGCGCGGGTCGTTGACTAAGTCAACGGTCTCTTTGCACAAACGATCTGATTCCAAACCCGGCCCGGTCCAATGACCGGTCCACCGGTTTGACCGGTTCGACCGCCGGGCCGGGCCGGATTTAATAACTATGGTGTGAAGTCTTCAAAACACGCTTTCGAATCAATTCTTTTTTTTTTTTTCATTGTATGATATCAAAAAAATGTTATAATAAATAATATTAAAAAGTCTTTGTGAATAATCTTCAATCCAATCGAAGTTTGCAGTAAAATTAGTGGCTATACTTTATGGAATGAATGGGAAGATATTGTGCCGATGCAGCAGAAAGAAATCATTCTATTGTCAGTGTATGTTGCAAGGGAACCGGGGTAGGCACAGCCATCATTTTATTGTCAGTGTTTGTTGCAAGGGAAGCAGGGCAAGGACACTAATTAGAATGATCATCCATGAGCAGCTAACATCCAAGATTGGCCAAAAATATATATATATATATAAGATTCAGATCATTACATGTACATCATTTTCAATATCACACGTGGAACTTATAAAAATTTGTTCTATAATTACTTTCTATTGAAAGCAAGTTACGTCATAAAAAAAGTTAGTTATATCCTATGAAATTAGATAAAAATCGGTACAGACAGTTGACCTCTATTTATTCCCCATATCCATGTTGCAAGTCTTTTGCCTTGTTGGAATGGGAAGCGCATACTATAATGGCGACAATAAAAGCGTGAAACTTTGACCCATAATACATGTTACAAGACTTGTCAAAATGAAAGCAGAAAATTTCGTCCCCAATTATGCGTTGTGGAACACAATTACTCAGATTTGAATTCAGCCTTCTCTCCGGAGACAGACAAAAATATGGTTTTTAAGTGACTGAGAGGAAAAGGATGAAATATCAGCTATACAAACAAACATTTGAATATGTTTCTTTTTAACTGTAATTTTCAAAGGCTTGACCAATGAGTGCCCTCATTAAGCGGGTTCTCAAATAATCTTTTAGCAATAATGAAACTAATTTTAAAAAAGTGTCTAAATGAATTGCAATAAATGTGAGTCCATATATACATTTAATAAATTAGGTGTTATTTAATTACACTAACACGTGCTCCAGAGCACCATTTAGAAAAAGGCAGATGATATTGTCGGAACAAAAAATAGGATCCAGAGCAAATTTCACTTCATCAGACAATTTTGCCTTTTCCTTACATTAATAATCATTACTTCAACTAATTCCTCCCGACTCCAAAACAAACCTCTTTTTTCTTTTCCCATTTCCAACTCCAAAAATTTTTGGTTCTTAATCATCATGATTGCCATAACAGTAAAGCCGCCACCTATCACTACCACAATTATTAACCTCCAACCCAGTTTCATCTCAAAAATTCAACAAAAGCCCAATCTTCCCTAATTGAAATTGACAAACTTCCCCTTTGACTCCTTTTTCCAACCAAATTTCATCTCTCAGCATATGTCCTTTTTCTTCCACCAACTGCTCCCTCTGTCAACTAGTTATATAAAGGGTTAATACCACTTTGTCCCCCCAAACTTTGAATAATTATCCACTTCAGTCCTTAAACTTCAAAATGGTACATTTAGGTCCCTAAACTTATAACTATCTCCCACTTCAGGAAAATTGTTAACAAATCTTAAATGCCGTTGGTGGTCAAAGTGTCCCATTTTATAAGGGTTTAGGGATTTAAATGTCCCATTTTATAAGTTTAGGGACTTAAGTGGGAGGCATTTATAAATTTAGGGACTTAAGTGTTCCATTTTGAAGTTTAGAAATTGAAGTGGGTAATCGTCCAAAATTTGAGGAGACAAAGTGAAATTAGCCCTTATATAAATCACTTTTTACTATTTCAATCACCCATTCACAAGTTTTAAGGCGAGATGTGTGACATACGTCAATCCAAATTATATGCAAGTTTGACAAATAAAGGGGTGAGCATTAAATACTTGGGAAAAAAAATAGATGTCTTCCATAATCCATTCACGATCATTGATTTCAGTTCTAGAAGATGAGAAAAGAAAAAGAAGTGATCCGCAACAGTGAATATTGGAGGATATATTGACAAAGTCGCCAAGAGGTGCGAGAGGAAGAAGTAATTGACGAGGATTTTTTTTGGGTTTTAATGTGGTGCTTGAGTTGCCAGTTCGGGTGCTAGTGGTTCAGTTGTTTGGGGGCAAGGAAAAGGGTTAATTCCACTTTGTCCCCCCAAATTTTGGACGATTATCCACTTAAGTCCCTAAACTTCAAAATGGGACACTTAAGTCCCTAAACTTATAAATACCTCCCATTTAAGTCCCTGAACTTATAAAATGGGACACTTTAATCCCTAAACCCTCATAAAATGGGACACTTCGACCACCAACGGCATTCATGATTTGTTACCCACTAGAAGTAAGACCAGAACACATCCACACTTTTGTGCATATTTCTGTTCAACAGATGTGCCCTATTGTCTGTACGTGTACATGAAGTAGCACTGATATCCATCCAGAACTCAAAACGAACATAAATCATGAAGAAAATATCCTAATCGTCGACACTATCAACAGAAACTTTTAAGGTAGACTTTTTATCTTTATTATTATTATCAATTTTAAATGGTATCATTTTGCACTACAATGGAGGTAGCGTGGTTTGCATAGCCATATTTTTTAACTTTTCTTAATAGTGTGAGAGATTGGGGTGATCAGGAATCACTAGTAACTTAGAGTATGTAAAAATAAAAATTAAAGGTGTAAAATGAGAACAACATACTGCTATATGGCATGAAGCTTCCGACTTAAAAATTACTGTTTTGATCCCTCTGTTTTTCAAAAATTAGTTTTTCAAATATTATAAAAAATTTTAAAAAACGCTCTAAAATGTACTCTAAAAAATAGTCTAAATTTTTTTAGTGTTTAAAAAATATTCCAAAAAATATTTTAAAAATTCTACTACTCTTAAATATTTCAAAATATTTTCTAAAAATATCCCAAAATATACTCTAAAAACTCTGTTAAAGTAAAATTTTTCAAAAATACCCCAAAAACAGCTAATGCAAACGGAAATATAATAGTCGGGATAAAATATCAACCATAAAAAAAATTCAAAATCTGAATTGATATTTTCAAAATTTCAAATACTCGTGATACAAATCTATGCTATTCAAATGTGTCCCCCTCTGTCTTTGTTCTTGTGTCTGTGCTGCAGATGTCCCCTATTGTCTATATATGTACATGAAGCAGCACTTGTTAATCCATGCCAACTTAAGCCTGCCTCTGTCTTAGAACTCAAGCTAAACATCAGTATAGTCATGAAGAAAATTTACTACCTTTTCACCCTCGAACTCTTCCTGTTAAGTTTTCTGTTAGCTAGCTTGGCCACGAGGGTAACCAACATTACCACAGATCAATCAGCCCTTCTTGCACTGAGAGCCAAAATCACTTCAGATCCTCAACAAATCCTATCAAACAATTGGTCCCTTGCATCCTCAATCTGTGACTGGAGAGGAGTCACCTGCGGCTCTCGCCATCGTAGGGTGACTACCTTAAACATCTCCAGCTTGGGTCTTACTGGCACCATTCCCCCGCAATTGGGGAATCTGTCATTTCTTGTATCCCTCGACATGAGTATGAACTACCTTTATGGAGAACTCCCCCGACAATTGATTCGTTTGCATAGGTTGCGACTTCTTGATCTCTCTGTTAACAAGCTCAGTGGAGATATTCCCTCTTGGGTTGGTTCCTTGCAAGAACTCCGATATCTTTCCCTCGGGAACAATAGCTTTACGGGCTCTATTCCACCTTCCATCTCCAACATGTCAATGCTAGAGACCTTACAACTCTCATACAATCCCCTGCGAGGAACAATTCCAATGGAAATCGGATATCTAAACAAATTGAAGAACATAGTCATGTACTACAACCAGCTTTCAGGTCCTTTGCCTTTGGAGATATTCAATATTTCCTCACTGGAAATTATTGCACTTAAAGGTAATAGCCTTTCTGGCAGTCTTCCAGTTGAGATATGTTCCCGTCTCCAACAGCTCACATGGCTTGACCTTTCCCATAACAAATTAAGTGGAAGGATACCATCGTCATCGTCGTCGGAATGTTCAAAACTTCAAGTACTATCATTAGCTGCCAACAATTTTAATGGAGGGATACCGGAAGGACTTGGGAACTTCACGGCTCTCGAGGAACTATATCTTGATCACAACAATTTGACTGGTACCATCCAAACTCTTGAATTTGAGCAGAAATCTGATAAACATACATAAAACCTACCGTGTATACCTGACAACCTAATATAATAATACTATTGATTAATAATCTAAAGGCTACTCTAGCTGGACTCCTAGCACACGCAATAATTAGGCTTCATGTTTTAATTGTCATAAAAGTGAAGTGAAATTAGAGCAATTTGATTATATTTAAAGAGGCAAATAAAATTTGAAGGCCTGCATTTACATAATAAGTTGTGCATATTAACAAAGCGTCCCAATTTTGCATTACAATATTCGTAATTTGATGTAACTTTGTTTAATATTTTATGCATGTTGGCAAGCATAACTCCTTTTTGTCATTGAAATCGTCTTTTAATGTGAAAGGTCTGGAATAAATATAAATATTTTAGAATTTTTAAGAAAAAGAAAAATAATTACTCGGCCCACAATTTGTATGCAATGCTAATTATTGATTAATTTCATTCATGAGGCTTGAATGTAAAATCTCATGTCACCAAAGGTAGAGACACTAAGTGTGTCATCTAATTCTCTACAAGGGACAATTCTAATGGAGATTAATTGGAAATCTAAACAAATTGAAGATAGTGAAAATTAACTACAATCATGTTTCAGGTTCTTTGCCTCTGGGGATATTCAATATTTCGTCATTGGGAATTATTTCTATGCGAGGTAATAGCCTATCTGGAAGCCTTCTTCCATTCAGCATGTGTCACCGTCTTCAAGGACTCACAGCGCTTGACCTTTCCCACAACAAAATAAGTGGTATGATACCATCGTCATCATTGTCGGAATGTTCAAAGCTTCAAGGACTTCTGTTGAATGACAACCATTTGAGTGGAGTGGCATCCCAAGGATTTGGGAACCTGACGGCGCTCAAGGAACTATATCTTGCTGACAACAATTTAGACGGTACCATCCTAACTCTTACATTTAATGAAAAGAATAGTTTATATTTAATACACGTTTTCTTATCTATTAATGAGAAGAATACACGTTGTCTATTTGGCGACGTCGAGTTAAGAAAGTAGGTTTTTTGTAGCTGTCTTGTATTGTTGAGATTAGGCTTTTGTTTCCCTCAAGAACTGTTCTGAGGCAATAAAATCCAAGCTTTTTGGTTATATAAAAAAAGAGAAGAATATTTTGATGAAATATTTTAAAATCTTTTAACAAAAGTAAGATAAATGCTTGTCCCATGACTTGTGTACCATGCGAATTTCTCTTAGTGCTTGAATCTAAAATCTCAAGTTAACAAGCCAAGAACATTTTATTTTCAGGTAAACAAAGTGAAAATTGTTTTACCTAGATAGTAGGAAACTATATCCCATGAATTGCTTAAATAAATCAAGAGTTCCATAAGATTCTGACTAATTATGGATTTTAACTAAAAGTAAGGTTTATGTAATGTCCCCAACGTTGAATCCCATTTTTATAGTCATTTAGGATATCTATATAGCTTCTATTGAAGTAAATTTTCTTAATTTCTTAATCAATACAACTTTTAATTGGAAGAAATTTGTTCGTGAAGGCATATTAGAAATTTCTTTGTGAATGCATTTGGAAGTTAGAGAATAATAGAAAGGTAACTACTTATCAAGCCTGAAGAAACAGGTGGTAATACTTTTTGTAACTAAGAAGAACGGAAAGTATTTTCTTGTTAACATATACAACTGGAAGTAGTAAGGATTGTATAAATTTTACCTTAAAAAAAAGGATTGTATAACCTTTTAGGACAGAATAATCAAAGACGCATGAGACTATCACCTCAGCAAACTGCCAAAATTAAGGTTTCCAATTTTTATTTGGTGTGGAGTAATACACACACACATGTATATGTATGTATGTATATATATATATATATATATATGTATATATATAAACAAATTTGAGCTTGAATCTTTTGATATGGTTATTTATCACATTTTATCATGTTTGTAATTAGGAAAAATGACCGGTTTCATCCCTCACATTTCACAAAATTATTCTTTTCGTCCCTCACTTTTAAAACGAAGCAATTTCATCCTTGACATTTAAAAACTGAAGTTATTACATCCCTGAACCCAATTTTCAATATGAATCAAACCATCTATCAACCTAATTACAAATTTTGGGGGTATAATTGGTAGATCACTTGACTAACTTAACTTGATATTCACGTGAAATTTAATGAAACCAAAAATAAAAAATAAAAAATTATAACATAAAAAATAAGAATTAATCTTTTCTACATTGTCATTGTATACACTGATGGGTTTATGTACCTGCTATATCATTTCAATTTAAATTTAAACACCAACTTTTGTATTTATGATATACATGTAGACTCACAAGCGTATATACTAACGATACATGAAAAGATTTACCCCAAAAAAGAAATTTTATTATTCCAAGACAAAGAATGACCTTTTATGTTATACTTTTTATTTTTTTTGGTTCAATAAATGTCATGTGAATATGATCTATCAATTCTATCTCCGAAATTTATTATTGGGTTATTGGATGGTTTGATTCAAATTGACAATTAGGTTCAGGGATGTAATAGGTTTAATTTTTAAATGTCAGGGACCAAATTGCTTCGTTTTAAAAGTGAGGGACGAAAAGAATATTTTTGTGAAATGCAAGGGATGAAATAGGTC
Organism: Coffea eugenioides; assembly: GCF_003713205.1. Classification (NCBI taxonomy): domain Eukaryota; kingdom Viridiplantae; phylum Streptophyta; class Magnoliopsida; order Gentianales; family Rubiaceae; genus Coffea; species Coffea eugenioides. The sequence goes on from NC_040039.1 coordinate 5,867,620, forward strand.
ATTTTCCCTTGTAATTATTAACCATGTTAATGGACAGTAATATATGCATTTATGTCAAAAGACAAGCAATTCCATGTCAATTATATATACAAAAATTTGCCTTTCTTCTATTGTCTTCAAAGCCTATTGACATATATATCTCTTGCTGTGGTTGTTGTGAAAATATATATGAGTTGTTTGAGATTTTTCAATTGCAAATCTTAATTAGGAGATTTAGTTTGGAAATCAACAAAGAAAAATTGAAGGTATGCTCTAAATTACAAAGATTATATATAGTTATTGCTTTATAACGTGCAATTAAGTTCTTTTTGGTGTCTATATTTTACTTCAGTATCCTGAAAGCAAAGCTTTAAATGCTATCTACTATGAAAAGATATTCTTCGTTTGAAGCTTTCAATGCAATCTTCTGTGAACAGATATTCTTCGTTTGAAATAATAAATAATCCCTGAAAATCTACACAAAAATTACTTTACAAAATAAATAAAGCGTGATCGTTCCCTTAGTGTTAATAACCAATAATATTTATAGCTTTCTTCTATTGAAGTTTGCGCAATAGATTTCCTTTACAATACCTTAGAATTAAGTGTAATGTTTATGTGATTTCCCCAAATTTGAATGCCATGCTTAGAGTAGTACAGGGTGTATATGCAAAACAGACATTTAACTTTTCTGATCTAGGAATATAGCTTCTATTGAAGCAAATTTCCTTAATTTCTTAATGAATAAAATTTTGAATTGGAGGAATGAAATTCTTTTGAAAGGAGTTCTCAAAACTTCTTTACGGATGCATTTGAAGAATAGAAAAGTAATATTCTTTCTAAATGAAAACAAAGAGGCGGCGGTGCTTTTGTAAACTGCAAAAAAAAGGGCAAATTACATTTTACCCCCTGTGGTTTAGTATTTTTTACATAACCCCCATATGGTTTCAAAAGTTATACATAACTCCCTCATAGTTTGGATTAAAGTGTCAAAGTGACTGAAATAGTTACTCATAATGGAACTTCTAAAAATGTCAAAATTACCTTTATAAATACATGATACATTAACCCCGTATGATTTTTTTATTCTACTATATAACCCCTTTATGGTTTAATATTTTACCATATAACCCCCTTATGGTTTTCAAAATATACACATAACTCCCCTTGGTTAATAAATAATTTTCAACTTTACATAAGGGTATTTTTGACATTTTAGATGACTTCGTTACGAATGGTCATTCCCGTTACTTTGACATTTTAATTCAAACCATAAGGGGGTTATGTATAGCTTTGAAACTATAGGAGGGTTATGTAAAAAAAACGTTAAACCACAAGGGGGTAAAGTGAAATTTGCCCAAAAAAGAATGGTAAGCATTTTCTTAGTAAACGTGAATAGAAGAACAAATAAGCTAAATGGTAAGATAAGTAAAAACTCTATGGCTTGTAAAATTGTAATTATCAAAAAATGCATGTGACCCCATCAGCTCAACAAAATACCAAAGAGCAGATTTTTCAGCATTTATAGTGATGTGAAGTGACAGAAAAAAAAAGAATATTATTTTAAACATTTTGCTATGTAAAGTTCATGAGTTTGAACTTATTACGCACTAGAAAAACTTTTGCAGTTTCTGAAATTAGATTCTAGGCAGGCCATAGTATATACGATTGACATAAATTGGTCAACCATGTATGTCATCAGGAATTGCTTTTATTAACTAAAGAACACAGGCAAAAAGAAAATTTAAGAAAAAGTTGGAACTTAGCTTGAAAGAAAGGAAGGCATCCAAAAGAATGGTTCAAACTAACCTGCACGACTTGTTTTGCTTAAATCAATTTTTGGTTGTTACTAATTTACTAGAAGTTTGTAAAACATATAATTACATGATCATGTACAAGAAAATCATATGATTATTTACTAAGTTGAATTTAACATGCTTGTAAATGTTAGCCATGTTTATGCATAATGCTACATGCATTGCTGTTTCAAAAAAAAAAAAAGAAAACAACAACTTTATGTCAATTATATTCAAAATTGCTTTTTTTTTTTTATCGTGTTAAAAGTACGCACACATATATACACACGCTTGTTGTAAACTTGTAGCTACTACATTACAGATTGCTTTTAGTTGTTTGAGAATTTTTTAGTTAAAAATCTTATATTTTACCAAGTATATAATGTCTTAAATTCAATTTATGCATTAACATATATAAACTTGATAATTATCTAGGTATTATTCCGCAAGACCTTGGCAACCTAAAGCATCTAGAAGTACTTAGTATGGAGTTCAATAGCCTAACTGGCTCCATACCAGCCGGAATATTCAACATCTCAACACTGGGAAGACTAGGCCTACAGAACAATAAACTTTCTGGATTGATACCAGCCTCAATCTCAAATGCATCTAAACTAACTTTCTTATACTTGGATACAAACAGATTCAGTGGTCCAATTCCAAGTTCTCTTGGAAACCTAAGACTTCTAAGATGGCTAGATCTCTCTGCAAATCATTTCACAACTGAACCTTCATCAAGAGAATTGAGTTTCATCAATTACTTGACAAATTGTAAGTACCTAGAAATATTGTCTTTTAATGACAATCCGCTGCACGGTATTCTTCCAATATCGGTTGGGAATCTTTCAACTTCTATGGAGAGATTCTATGCATATGACTGCGGAATCAAGGGAAGCATTCCTGATGCATTCGGGAATTTGAGCAATCTAGTGGTTTTGAGTCTATTTGTAAATCACCTGAGTGGACCCGTTCCAGCCACAGTGAAACAATTGCAAAAACTTCAAGTTTTAAATTTCTATGACAACCGATTGAGTGGTTCGATTCCAGATAGTTTTTGTGATTTAAAGAGCTTGTACGGATTATATCTGGGTAAAAATCAGCTTCGTGGGTCAATACCATCATGCATAAGTAATGTTAGTTCACTGAGAAAAATTTCCTTTGATGGGAACTTCTTAAATTCAAGCATACCTGCAAGCTTGTGGAACCTCAGTGATCTATTTTATTTGGGTCTGTCCTCTAATTCGCTGAATGGCTCACTACCTCAAGAAATTGAAAATTTGAAGATGATAACAATATTGGATCTGTCAGGAAATCATCTCAGTGGGAATATTCCAAGTTCCATTGGAGCTTTGCAAAGTTTAGCCAACCTTTCTTTAGCACAAAATAAGCTTGAGGGACCTATTCCAGACTCACTAGGTCACATGTTACGCTTGGAACTTTTGGACCTATCTAATAATAACCTATCGGGTTCGATACCAAAGTCCTTGGAAACACTTTTGCAGCTTGATTACATTAATCTTTCTTTCAACCACTTTAGAGGAGAAATTCCCAGTAGTGGTCCTTTCAAGAACTTCACATACGAATCATTCATGTTTAATGATGATTTGTGTGGTGATGAAAGGTTTCATGTTCCTCCATGCAATTCTCGTCAGATTCACAGATCAAGTCGAAAGAAACTATTTCACATGTTAGGCATTATATCAGGTATTGCTGCAACAATAATTGCTGGTACAACTGTTGTAATTTTACTTTTAAGATGCCGGAGGAAGGATGCAGTTTCAAGAAATGTTGACTTATTGCCGGTGGTAGTGCCAAGAAGGATTTCATATTATGAACTTGTTCAAGCAACTATTGCCTATGATGAAAGCAATTTAATTGGCAAAGGGAGTTTTGGATCTGTATATAAAGGTATTCTTGCGGATGGGACAGTGGTAGCTGTGAAAGTTTTCACTTTTCTAACCGAAGTCACTTCTAGGAGTTTCGATGCGGAATGTCAAGTTCTACGTAACCTTCGGCATAGAAACCTAACCAAAGTGATTGGCAGTTGCTCTAACCTTGAATTCAAAGCCTTAGTGCTAGCATATATGCCCAACGGGAGCCTTGAGAAATGGTTGTACTCCCACAACCTTTGCTTGGATCTGCTGCAAAGAACAAGCATAATGACGGATGTTGCTTCTGCATTGGAATACCTGCATTTTGGTTATACAACACCTGTGGTTCACTGTGATCTGAAACCTAGCAACATATTACTTGACGAAAATATGGTTGCTCATGTAAGTGATTTTGGTATAGCAAAGATTTTGGATGAAGAAAATAGTGCTATGCATACCCAGACTCTTGCAACACTTGGATACATGGCACCAGGTTCAGCCTGTTTAAATACCTAAAATTTGTAGAATTCTGTGTCAATTTCTTGAATTTTTTCTTCTTTCCCTTTAACTATGATAGATTCCCTTTTGCACTACAGAGTATGGAGTTGAAGGGCAGGTGTCAACAAGAATTGATGCGTATAGTTTTGGCATACTTCTGATGGAAACATTTTCAAGATTGAAGCCTAGTGATGAAATGTTCAAAGATGATTTGAGCCTGAAGAGTTGGATAGAAGAATCTCTGCCTAATGCAACAATTCAGATTATAGATGCCAACTTGCTCAGGCAAGAAGATGAGCATTTCAATGAGAAATTGCAGTGTGTTTCAATGATCTTCAAATTGGCTTTAAGTTGCTGTACTGAATGCCCACAAGATCGAACTAACATGAAAGATGTTGTGGCAGTACTCAAGAAGATAAGACGTCACCTTGCCACTTTCTCGGACAACTCAAGATCGAACTAGTATGTTCTTGTAACTCAATCCCGTACATCAAGTTTGTTCTTCTTATATTATCTTTATATCTTTTGTTGAAAGACGATGACAAAACTTGAAACGCGAAGGAAAAATAAGTTTGATTATCTATTTGAAGAAAGTCGATATATCACTCACAAATTAGTAGATGCCAAAGTTGTTGTTTTTCTTCTTTGTAAATCATGTTTTGCCAAAATATATTTGCAATTACTTAGTACTAACTACATTTCGGACCTGTTAGTTTTTATTCCCCAGAGGAAAAATTACAATGGAGGTACAACATATGCATATTACAACTGTAACACATTTTATTATATTTAGACCAAAAAAATATATATATATATATGTGTGTGTGTGTGCGCGCGCGCTCGTGCGCATAGCTTTACTTCATGAAAATCTTTGTTAAACTTATAATTTTGCACATTGAAACCTTTTCTTCCCCCTTTCTTTTTTTTTGTTTTGTTTTGAGAAATTTAACCCATTTTCACAATGAAGGTATGATATTACCAATAGTCATTTATACCACAAGTTTGTTTTAATTGAGAGCATAAATGACTCTTTAATACTTTCTCGCTTTATTTTTTCTTTTCCACGGTTTGCCTTTAGTCAACTATGACTTTTTAAGTGTCAATTCAAAGAATGCTGATGCTGTAAATATTTAATATTGTTAATAAACGAGCATACATAGTTTAAGTAGTAGAGCATGCATGTATATATCAGGTCTCTTTTGTTAAATACTAAATTTGATACATTTAAATGTATATCACATTAAGTGATAATCTTTGTCTAAGATATTCAACACTATTTAATTAATTTAAATGTTCAATTTTTTATTATTAAGTGTGTCTGAACAGAATAAGATTTGAATTTATTAATTTTAAATATTGAATTGAGTTATCAAACAAGACTTAAGTAATAGAGCCATGCATCTATAGGAAGTCTTTTTCGCTTTAGCTATTCTTTTGTCCTCACGACTCACTATAGAATGATAATTTGGCAGGGAAAGAAGATAAGCCTGAAAAGATGTTTGTATGGAAAATCTTTTCCATGCTTTCGGTTATGTATGGAAAAATGAAAAGATGTTTGTGTGGTCAACTATGACCTTTGAGCTTGGTACCCTGAACAAAATTGATTAAACGGATGGCCAGTATCAGATAATGCGATATCTCCTATTGATAGTCAAGATAGCTAGTCTAACTAATTGGTTTTATCTAATAGCATGCATGTGTTTGATTATTTATAAAGGGTTAATTTTGCATTCAATTTGTGAATATTTCTCCTTCGATTGCGATAAAACATGGTGTTTGTTAATTGATAGATTTTACTTATATTTAATATTTATTACTCCCTCCGTCCCACTTTGATAGTCCTGTTTTCCTTTTTCGTCTGTCCCAAATTATAGTTCACTTTCCAATTCAAGAATGTAGTTGTATTTTAATTTTTCTAAAATACCCTTATTTAATATAAGTTATTGTTACTATAAACTTATCCCATTTAATGAGAGTTGATTCTTTTTTTACCATCAATTCAAGTACCCATAAAATTGTACTCTATTTAATGTGATGATATTTTAGAAAAATAGCAATCTAAATTTATTTTTCTAACAAAATTAACTATTTTTTCTTAAACTGTGTGAAAAAAGAAACAGAACTATTAAAGTGAGACGGAGGGAGTATTATTTTTAGGATATTTTGAGATAAAAGGGCTTAAAAGAGGGAAATTCTAGAAGACTAGTGTTAATATGACGCGTGTTCGTCTAACTCTGGTGCGAAGTTCGAAGATCATGGGATTTAGCGACTAAGGCATCATGTGCGATCAACTAAGTCGCGTGGGACACCTACTTAATTAGAAGATAGATTTGGAAGCCAATTAGATTACTTGTCCAATCTAATATTCGTTTCCAAGTTCAAATGATCCAACAACTTTTGACTTATTGTCTTATTAGGCAGCAGGATTAATTAGAATAGTACCATAAGACGTCTGAGAGGAGCCACACAGGGGACACCGTCATCTCTCTCTCTCTTACATTTTTCTCTGGTTAGTTTAGTTCTCTCTCTAAAAGACAAGTCTTAATAATTTTTTGGCTGCGATCCCACCATAAACATAAAGAGTGGCCGAACACTCTTTATTTTGGTTCAACAATACTGTGAGATTTAATTTATTTTTATTGTCTCATTTATTTGTAAGTATTTATATATTCTCTGTTCGTTCTCGAGATGATTAATTTGTATGATTAAATAATTGGCCATTACTTAATTGTGGGAATAATCTACTGTCATCTAAATTATCGAATTTGTAATAGTTTAGTAGTTTTAGTACATGTGACGAATGATATAATTTGACTGCGAAAAAAACTTTTGGTTGTATCTTACGAATCTTCAAGTTTGAGGGAGGCTAAGGACTTAATATCATGTTTTTTGGAGGGGTCAAAAACCTAAACAAAAAAGTTTTTTGAGATAAAACTCACAATATGTATAGGACTTCTAATTTTTTTGGGGCCGGAGAGGGGTGGGAGTGGAGAGGATGTTTGGTAGGTGGTAGAGTTTAAACTTGATTTACATTTGTTAATAATATAATCGTACTTTTTTTTTTTTTGGATAATATTACAACTAGCCTGCAATGATATGGTCAGAAGTGATTGAACCATGCAATTTCATCTTAACAAAATCCTATAAAGTTTCTATCAAACTAAAAAAATGGCTTGCTTATTAATCAAGCTCATCTCGATTACAATTTATCAAGCCACCCCAGTTCAAACAGTTTTCTAGTTTCTAGTAGTAATACTTTGATTTATATGTAATTTCCAGAATTATACTCAAGAATTCAAATTAATTTGTTGCAGACTTGAAAAGTTGGCAAACAGAAATGTTATTCAGGTTAAAGAACCAATCTACTCAAACATCAAAGTTGATATATTATGACATGAGTGTATAAAATGCTGGAGGAGAGATATATTCTATGCTACAATTAATCCCCTTTACTTTAAGAATTAATCACCTGTCTCAGAATCACTTCTTATTTAAGTAGACATACAATCACAGAAATTTTCTTCCTCCTCATTCTTATTATCTCCATCTATAAATACTAGGATCAAAGCAAACTATAACCCTTCTATCTTTAATTAAAATTACTTAATTTGCTTGAGCTAACAAAGTCATTTCCATTTCGCTGTGACAAGCCATTTCCAAGGGAATGGGTGGGTCTGAATAGGAACCATCTATAATTCTTTCAAAAAACCAGTGATTAGCAGCTTGAGTATAGTGTATTCCATCCCAGTTAACCCTATCTGATGGATCTTCACATGATCCAACAATAGTTTCTATGTAGTGCAACGTGACCTTTTCCGAACAGAGGAAGTTTGGATCATAGTTGAACTTTCCTCCATATCCACAGCAAGTTATTAAAGGCTGCTCAAAACCTGCAAATATAAATCCAGAAAATTTCGGTTTCGTTAAAGATATATGTTTGAAATCAATAGTTGGCATCATCTGAAAAACTTTAGCTAATCAAATGCCATGGAAAATTTTCCCTAACCATTATTCACTATCTTCATATTGTTTTCTCCGCCCCCCCCCCCCCCCCCCCCCCAAAAACAAAAAAAAAATGAAGAAGAAAGAAATAGCATGTTAAGGTGTGAATGTTGTGTGTTTGTGGGTATATATAATTTTTTTGAACTTGTTTTATTCCCTTAGGGCGCTAGATAAGAACACCATGAATAGGGATGGATCACTATAAATCTCCAACATTATTTGCATGAGAAAACTAAATATTTGCACGACGCCACATGCTATTATGTACTTCACAGAATAGAAGAACTCTAATGTTAGTCGAAAACTCTATTATTCCTTTTGGAAACTATCTCCTCATTTTGTATCTCTAGATGATGCATGATAGTTGTCTATATTTCAAATGTTTGAAATTGTTACAACTTAAGGGTCAAAATACTTATTTTACCTTCCAACGGTGAAATTAAATAAGAGGGTATGATATTCGAAATGAACTATAGAATCTCCTTATATTAATATACATAAATCGGTTTATTCTAATAGTGTCCCATACACATATAAAAGAGTAAATTATTTAAAACGTAGAGTAAATTATTTAAAACGTACTTTACATTTTGTCAAATGATTTTTTTTTCCTTCACTTTTAAAAAACTAACTTTATGTCTCTTATAAATTTAACTCAGTAAAATATGGTTTTGACCTAAGTTTTTATCACTTTTAGTTTGAATTTATCATGTGACCCACATATATAGGTGGCAAACCAACCCACTTAACTAAATTTACCCATACCCGCCTATGAATAGACGGGTATGGGTATCTTAAATTTATGTATATGGGTATAAATGGGTTATCCAATAATATCCATTTAATAAATGAATATTATTGGATAACCCATCAAAGCTAATTAACCCATTTAGAATTCTCTTCCCCTAAGTGTCTTCTCTTCCCCCATCCTTTTTTTTTTCCAGATTTTGTCATGATGTTAACTACTTTTGTTTTATTATTATTATTATTTGTTGGTTTTATCTTATTATTTTATTTTATCTTAGTTTGTTAACTTGCTCATTTTTCGGTATTACCAATTTATGATAAGTTTTAGCCTCTTTTCTTATCTTTCTAAAATGAAATTTTAAATTTATATATGAAAAAAAATGTTAGGGGTTCAAAATTCTTGGATCAAGTTTTTATATTAACTTTTATAGTACTTAGTTCAAATTTTTATATTCTTATTATTCAATTCCTAAATAATATGTAATTTTGCGACATAGAGTATAAATGGAAAAAAAATTGGTAATTAGGTTTATTGAGCATTATAAGTAGGTATAAATTGATAACTTAGTTTGCAAAAATGAATTTAAATGAGTTTACAAAAAGTTAAAATAAATGGGTTATAAATGGGTAATTGGGTTACCCAATTCATTTTTTAACTTACCCATTTATACCCATCTAATTAAATGGGTATAAATGGATCGACTCACTTATACCCATTACCCATTTTACCTAATCCAAACCCATCCAAGTCACCCATTTTGACACCATATGACCATTTTTTAAGATATAAAAAGTCAGATTCTACAGTTCATATAGGTTGAAAAATAGTCGAAAATAGGGTTGAAAATAAATTTTATCAATTTGAATTTGTAAGGAATATAAAGTTAGTATTTTAAAAGTGAAGGACAGAGTGAAACGTGAGGTACATTTTAACTAATTTTGCCTATATAAAAGTCATATTTACTTACCATATTTCTTGGCGTGGCTAATGAGGTCGTACTTTATGGAGTAGATATCAACATACGTGGTAGCAGCATCCAGAAGTTCACATTGGAGCTGGACCACAGCTTCCTTCAATTTGTGGTTGTAGTATTGGGAGACGTCGTTAGCAGGAATTGCACATCGACCTTCATCGATCTGTGAGGCTGTTATTAGGAGAGTCGACAAGGCTTTTGGTAAACAACCAAAGGGACCAGTACCATGTACCCAGAATGATCTACCTCCATGGTCATATTATATATTCTGCAGCATAAAAGACGATCATATTATCATAATATATCACAGCTTCTAGATCAATTGGACACAGCTCCTTGAATAATACCAAATTAGTTGTTTTGAACTTGATCATTCCACAAATACATGAATTGCAGCAATTTCCACGCAAAATATTTAGGCATAGCTCCAAGTCGTATAGAGATGGTCAAGTATGTGATCCAATCAAGTTAGGGTGCAATTGTAAGGAAAGATGAAAATGAAGAAGAAGGAAAAGAAAAAAACTGTCCGTGTTGTAAAGAAAAGAAACAAATTTGGAAAAATATTTCTGCATTTATCCAGCGCCGGTTATGGTGCCAGTTTTTGTTGGGAAAATCGGGTAATTTCCCACTCAAAATTCAACTAGTGATTAAACTGATTCAGTAATTTCCAAGAAAGATCGTCAAAACAATTTCCTTATACAGAATTACCATTCCAAATAAATTTCCAGGAAAGGCTGGAGGGGTCACAAGTGGTCCCACTTAATACCCAATCTGTAGAAAAGATGATGGAGAATCGTTCTCATATATTTACTTTTAAGCTATTACAGCCTATATATATACTAATTGGGGTACATCAAGATCCTATATTATAGCCTAAACATAAGACAATTAATTACAAATAAGGAAACGAAATATTTACACAATCTGCCAAATTTGACAGCAGATTTTGCTCCTTAAATTGCTCGCGTCAACACTCCCCCTCAAGCTGGTGAATATATGTCTATCATTCCCAACTTGTTAAGTGAGCTTTGAAACTCGTTTCTAGATACAGCCTTTGTTAGAACATCTGCTAGTTGATCTTTTGATGTGACAAACGGAAGACTAATTGTACCCTTGTCAAGATGATCTTTGATGAAGTGTCGATCAACTTCCACATGTTTGGTTCTGTCATGCTGAACAAGATTATTTGCAATTGCTATGGACGCCTTGTTATCACATAATAACATCATAGGTTTTGATAGACATATACCGAGATCTTGTACAATGCGTTTTATCCATAGCAATTCACAGATACCTTGTGCCATTCCACGAAATTCTGCCTCTGCACTTGATCTTGCTACAACCTTTTGTTTCTTGCTTCGCCAGGTTACCAGACTGCTTCCAACAAATGTGAAATACCCTGATATAGACTTTCGATCAGTTTGACTTCCAGCCCAATCTGCATCTGTATACCCTTTGATTTCTAGATCTCCTTTTTTAGCAAAAAATAATCCTTTTCCTGGAGAAGATTTTAGGTATCGCAGGATCCGGTAAACAGCCTCCATATGATCACTTGGTGCATGCATGAATTGACTTACAATGCTCACAACATATGCAATGTCAGGACGCGTATGCGATAAGTATATTAGTCTCCCAACTAATCTTTGGTACCTCTCCTTATTGGTTGGAGTTTGGTCTTGTTGAATGGCTAACTTGTGATTCATCTCAATAGGAGTTTCAATGGGTTTACAGTCCAGCATACCAGTTTTTGCTAGTAAATCCAGCACATACTTTCGTTGGCAAAGAGAGATTCCGTTGCTCGATCTTGCAACTTCAATGCCTAAGAAATATTTCGGGTGCCCAAGATCTTTAAGTTCAAACTCAGTTGCAAGGCTTTCTTGGAGGGCAGCTATCTCATTTGAGTCATTTCCTGTGACAACCATATCATCAACATACACAATAAGAGCAGTCACCTTTTTAAAAACTTGCTTGATGAAAAGTGTATGATCTGCATCACTTTGTTTATATCCATTCTTCTTCATGAAAGTTGAGAGCCTTCCAAACCATGCTCGAGGGGATTGCTTCAATCCGTATAAGGCCCTTCTTAGCTTGCATACTTTGCCACCACAGTTTATGCCCGGAGGAGGATCCATGTATATTTCTTCATTCAGAGTTCTATTGAGAAAAGCATTTTTAACGTCAAACTGTCGCAGTGGCCACTCTTGATTGGCTGCTATGGAAATAATTACTCGTATGGTATTTATTTTTGCTACAGGAGCAAATGTATCCCCATAATCAATTCCGTACTTCTGTGTATACTCTTTAGTAACAAGTCTTGCCTTGTACCGGTCTATGACTCCATTGGGATTGAGTTTAACTGTAAAAATCCACCTGCATCCTACTGTTCTTTTCCTATCGGGCAGCGATACAAGCTCCCATGTATGATTTTTCTGCAAGGCTTCCATTTCATCATTCATAGCTTTCTTCCATTTTGAATCCATCAATGCTTCCTGCACATTACTTGGAATAGATACAGGGGATAATTGAGTTACAACAAGTGCATGAGATTTTGACAAACGATGAGAAGAGGTATAATTGTTAATGGGATATTTAGTCTTAGCTTTAAAATCAGCATCATACTGATTTTTTGGAATCCCTCTGTTTATCCTAATCGGATATCTTGGTTCAGCTTTAAGAGGACTTGACTCATGTATTACAGGGGATGAAGGTAATGATGTTACCTGAGGAGACACATTCGGAGTTTCTATGGCTGTTGGTGTGCCTTGGGAAATTGTACTATCTTGATTCTCATGAGAGCCATCAACAACCTCAGGATGTGTATTATTCAACAAATCAACATCTGGTTCAGTTTCAATTTGTGCTTATTCCTGAAAAACCTCATGAGTGTCTGGTTCAGTTTCAATTTGTGCTTGTTCCTGAAAAACCTCATGAGTGTTGTCTTCACCTAAATCAAGTGTTGTCTCCCCCTGAAGAGAGCACTCATGACCACTGAAAAAAGGAAGATCTTCATGGAATGTAACATCTTGAGTTACATACATTTTGTTTTTATTAGGATCATAGCACCGATATCCTTTTTTGAAATCTGCGTATCCAACAAATATGCAGCGGATAGCACGTGGATCTAGCTTGCCTGTAACCTGGTGGACATATGCAGTACAACCAAACACACGTGGTTCCAGATTTGAACCAATTGGTGCTTAGACAAGTTCATGGAGTTTTTGATATGGAGTTTTGAAACCAATGACTCGTGATGGAGTCCGATTGATAAGGTATGCAGCAGAGCGAACAGCTTCGCCCCAATACTCTCCAAGCACGTTCATTCCAAACAAGGACGCGCAAACAACCTCAAGTATTTGGTGATTCTTTCGTTCTGCCAAACCATTTTGTTGCGGTGTACCGGTACATGAGGTTTGGTGTCGAATGCCATTTTCTTGACAAAAAAATGCCAGATCAGAATTTATATACTCCCCACCATTATCAGATTGAAGAACTTGAATTCGACATTGATACTGAGAAGCCACCATTTTATATAGATCCTGGAAAATAGAACAAACATCTCCCTTGTTTCTTAGGAGAGAGATCCAACTCATACGAGTACACTCATCAATAAATGTCACAAAATAACGAGCACCAAACAAAGTAGGAACTTGAGCAGGTCCCCAAACATCAGAGTGGATAGTCATAAAAGGTGTAGTACTCTTATTATAACTAGGTAGATAAGGAATTCGATGGCTCTTTGCCATTTCACAAATGTCACAATGAAACTTAGAATTTGTGTGTAAAAACAAACTTGGTTTCAATTTGCGAAGATAATTAAATGATAGATGACCAAGACGACGGTGCCACAACCATGCCATATCTTTGTTTCCTTGACTCCCTTCGATCTTATTTGCTTGACCAGGTATCTGATTGTTTGTAGTGACCAAATCAAGATAGTACAAATTCCCACGTCTAATACCATAGCCAAGAGTCCATTGTGTTGCAATGTCCTGAAAAAGACATTTATCAGGCCAGAAACGTACAGTACAATTCAAGGCTTTTGTGATTTTGCTAACAGATAAAAGTTTGGACGAAAGAGAAGGGACTACATGCACAGTATCAAGATTAATGGAATTTGACACATGTACTGATCCTTCGCCAGTAACGGGTGCAACTCCTCCATTAACAGTGAGTATGTGAGGTTGAGTTGATGAACGAATAGAGGAAAGATGGGTAGAATCGTTTGTCATGTGGTCAGTAGCACCTGTATCAATAATCCATGTATCATTCATAGTAAGATTAGTTTTGGGCAGACCTGGATTACCAGCCTTGGCAACATGTGCTGAAGCTGCGTTTGAAGTAGATACAATCACTTCCTCATCTGTTGTGGTAGTAACGGCAGCTTGTCCAATTTTCTTTCGAGGTTTCTTTGTAAAATCCCACCATTCAGGATACCCAATAATTTAATAGCACCGTTGTTGGGAATGTCCCTCTTCACCACAATGAGTGCAAGTATAGTTGTTTCCTTTAGTGCCAGATTTTTTTCCTTTAGTTTGTTGGGCATTTGCAGGGCGTGTGGGGGCAGTCAAGTGAACCATGCCATCTGATTGAACTTTAGGTTCCTCCATAGTTTGTCTCTGGTTGTGATCCTTGCGAACATATGCATAGCATGACTCAAGATCCAGAGGTGGATCTTTTCTCAAAATTTCACTTCGAGCTTGATTGAATTCTGGGTCAAGGCCAGCCAAAAAAATATGAACTCGAAGTCGAGTCATATGTTTGTGCAGCGATATGATTACAGCAGCATTATTTTCTTGTGTTTGAACACGAGCATCAATTTCCTGAAATATGCCAATAAGTTCATTGTAGTATACAGATAAGGGTCTACCACTTTGATGAGTAGTAAATGATCTCCGATTCAGTTCAAAGAGTTGCGTTTCATCTGAGCCGTCATAGAACGTCTTTGCAACTACTTCCCATATTTCTTTGGCGGTTTGAAGACGGATGAATCGCTGCATCAAGAGTGGACTCATAGAGTCAATAAGCCAACTCTTAACCCGGTTATTATCAATAAGCCAGGCTTCCAATTGCTTGTCATCTGCAGCAGGTTTGGAGTTGTCCCTGTAAGGAATCCAGATTTGTTTCGAGCTCCAATACGCATCTCTATAAGCTGTGACCATAACGGAAAATTCGTATCATCTAAGATGATTCCAGATGAAAAATGAGTATTGTCTTAGACAATGATTCGAGATTCATGGGGAATAATAGAAGAGGAGGGGTTTGTTTCATTCATAGTTGCAGAGTAAAAAAAATCTGTTTCTACATTAGGTATTGCTCTGATACCATGTAGAAAAAATGATGGAGAATCGTTCTCATATATTTACTTTTAAGTTATTACAGCCTATATATATACTAATTGGGGTACATCAAGATCCTATATTACAGCCTAAACATAAGACAATTAATTACAAATAAGGAAACGAAATATTTACACAACCTGCCAAATTTGACAGCAGATTTTGCTCCTTAAATTGCTCGCGTCAACACAATCTCCTATGGCAGAATTTACGTGCACGGTGTATTATCACAACTAGACCCGTGTATACATAAATAATACGTACATACGAATAAGAAAATACACCCAAATGAATTGTATAAAACACTACAAATAAACCCGACAAATATATTGAATACTATACTACAATTGAAAAGAAACTACTAAATAAATGCGGAATAAATAAAAGAGATAAGGAAAGAATGCACTCGAAAATTGATAACGGAATTCGGTCAATTTTGCCTAACCTCCGAACACCGCCTAAGCGACCCGCTCTTATAATTTAGGAGAAGAAAGAATTACAAAAGAATTCTTTTTCTGGTGTGTTTAATTTGGGTTGCTTGAGAGTTATTTTGTAACTCTCAAGCAACCTCTCAAATGTTAAGCTAACCGATGTGGGATTAGAATTCTGCCAAAAAGTTCAACAATTTTGGCTTGGAAAAGTCATCAATTGAGGCTTTGAATTCAATAGTTTTCATGCCGGAAGTCCTTGGATGATCACCAAGAAGATGTCCGGCATCGGTCATGAAGCCAGACTTGGCACCTGACTCCCTCTAAAGTTTCAACGTGCATCTTTCTTCTTACTTTCTGTCGCATGGCCTCTCAATGCAAACAATAATAATAATAATCCTACTTAAATAAATAAAAAAAATCCTATCTAAAAGCCCTAAATTAAGCAATATTGATACAGACGAAATATATGAAAATCCTGGGGTCCTTGTACCGACGGACAATGAGCATGACATACCGCATATTCTCCTTTTACAGAATCAACAAACTCTATCAACAAGCATAATCATGCAAAAGAGAGAGTGCACTTGGAATGCGCAAGCTTAAGCTTACTGAAACTCTAGTGCTTCTCTAATTCTACCTTGAAAAGATCAGTACGTCTTTCCCAGTTATGGAACAAACTTGGCAATTCCAAAGGCTTCCTCGAAAGGTACTTCTTTCGACATGGTTTGTTAGGTCCTCCTCAATCTTTTAGCAGCAGCAACGATTTCGGCAGTGGGAGATTCTTGACCAAAATTCTGTGCAAGCACCTGGTCTGTATCATTCCACTTGAGACCGAAATCCAAAAGCACCCTCAGAAGCATCCAATCCTTGATCATTTCTTTGGATGGTATAGTCTATCGATTCAAATGACTTGAAATGCAACTTGGGCATGAGCAGTCGCTGAATTCATAACATTATGCATCTCCTGGAAAGCAACAAATCTTGTGTTCTAGTTTCCTCGTTCCATTGGTCACGGAGCTCATCGAAAGCAGAATAAATGCTATCAAATTTGGAAACTATCTCCATTCTACAACCCTCCACAATCTGAAGTGGCAATAGTTGATGAAGGTTGCACCAGAAGCAAAAGGTACCACAAAAACCACAACGTCCAAAAGCTCTGCTTATGGTTCAAAGACTCGGTCGAGTCGTCACCGTCTCGGCCCTTCCGATATGATACCGGGACGAAATGATTTCGAGATACTTGACTCGCTGAAACGTCACAGTGAAGGGTTGAAATAACCGAATCACACCAAATCATTCCGAGTAATCCCGAATTAATTCGAATTTTTATTATTTTTACTAATTTTTAAATTCTTTTTATTTATCATATTTTTTACAATATTTCAAAAATTCGCGTCTCGCTGAAACCGCGACTGATATGCCGAGATCAATGTGGAACGGTTCGGGTCGCGACCACGACTTTGAGCCATGCTGCTATACCTATTCTTTCTATTTTAAGGTAACAATAATATATAAATGGTAGTGGATGCAAGCTGTGCCGCAATAACAGTGAATAACTGGAATAGATGATACGCTATTACAGTTACTGCTGATTAACAGAACTATATTAAGATAAACAAGTAGAATAGAAATCCAATTACCGGTAATACAGAAACAGAAGATGAAATCATCTTCTTGTGAATGCTAACATTCCCAAATAAACTCCTTGAGATCCTGTTTATGGTGGTTTGCAGATGATTTAGCATAAAATTCAGCAAATTATGAATCGTCAACTAAGTAGTTACAACCTAAGAACTCCAAAGTGCAAATTAAGCACAGAACAAGTCATATCCAGCAATGTCGTAGGCAACAACTTGGCCATTTCTGACCGTTCAAAAGCTAGGTAGGGAAATGAACATTTCTCATTCTCGAAGGATGATCATCCAAAAGATTGAGTACGTAATTCTCTCAATTGGAACTCTGTAGCATTCGCTTTTACAACTTGGACATGAAATGATCTAGATCAATGTTGTCTAAGATATCAAACGATCCTAATAAATGTTTTCTAATATAATACATGATAATAACAATCAGCATTTTGAATTCTAAAGGTCGCCACATGCATAGAAGGAACATGTGGTAAAGAACATGGGAATGACAGATAATCTAAAATGAAATAAAACGAGAAACAAACCAGATTTGTCGTTCAGAATTTTTAAAGAAAGTATGACACAAATAACTGATACTGTTGTGAGTAGGCTGATAGCAGTAGCATATGAATGGCAGTAGACTGATTGCAGCAACACATTAATGACACAAGTAAGTCAGATAAAATATTCCAATCCATTTTCTGATTATTGGGAGTATTAATTCTTTCTAATAAAAATTATCCCTATTGCCATGAAATAAACCATCTGTGATAGAGCAACTATTGGGCACTTTTTGCGCTATTATTTTGTCTTAATTTTGGTTACTTACGGTGCTAAGTGTTGAGATTTTACTTATAGTTGGTATTTGTGTAAAGTGTAGATGGTTGGTGTAAAAAGTGCTCTCGCGAGGCAAATTTCTAGAAGACTCTTTATTCCATGGCGTGCCCACGCCAGGAACTGAGGAGATACACATAAAAGCTGGACCCGCGGGATTGGTTGCAGTAGGAGGACAATTAGGAAGTCAGGTTCACGTGGACCGCGGAGTTGCAGGGGATTAAAACTCTTAGAGAAAGTTTTGCCCTTTGACGTTTTTTCCTTTTGCTGGCGGCGACTATAAAAGGAAAAAGCCAGATTCACGTGATATCAATATAGATTAGCTTTTGCTTTGTACTGTCAGACGTTCTTTCCTTTCTTTTGTGGCGGCGAATAGAAGAAAAGCCAGAATCACGTAGGCTTAGGAGATTAGCTTTTAAGTCTTAGGAGATTAGCTTTTAAGTCTTCCCTGCTAGACGATTTACTCTCTGCTGTTGTTTTTGACAATTTTCGATAGACTTTTTCTTTACTTTTCTCCTGTACAAACTCAAAACAAGAAAAGAAAGTAGGAGACTTTCTCTTTCGTTTCTTCATTGTTTCATCGTTTCCAATTCTTTGGCAATTATGTGGATGGAATTAATTAAACCACGCGAGATTGATATGCTGAGGAGCAACTAGATTTCTCCTCTATCCAAAGGTTGACGCGAAGGCGCGGTCCATAATATCTGTGAGATTTAATCGAATTTTCATTATTTCTTTCAATTTGTTACTATTTGTGCGTTTCCTGGATTAATTGTTCACGGATATTTTATTAATTGAGTATCAACGGCCGGATATTTAATTTAATTTAATAGCCTACTGTCACGTTAATTAAATTGAATCCGTAATTGTTCGTTTAGTTGACAACTAGTGACAACCACCATAATTGGTTTTGTGTTAGGAAAATGTAAGATTTATTTTAAATAAACTCTCGTAACGTGTTTATTGATTAGGGTTGGGTTTTTCTAACTTTAATGCAACTGAATAATTAAATTCCCACGGTCGTACATAGGGTTATTTTCTGGTTAGAGAAGCAATCAACGGTCGTACCTTGGCTGTCAAAAAAGCAAGGAAGAATTGGCTGTCAGAGCTTGTTGTTGGCTATAACCAACCTAGTGATGAATGAATGAAATATCTTTGCATCGATCATCATTTAATTGGACCGTACCTGAAAAGTTGATCCTTTGGGTAAAATTTTATTAATTGCTATTTTTAGTAAATTGTACTTGTTGAGTTAGTTTTTGAATTTTGTTTATTTTATTTTCATCTTCATTCCCTTAAATATCCCCCAATTTTGTTCTATTAACTTGGAAAGAAACAACTTCCTATCTGTTCCCTGTGGAATCGACCTTACTTGCTATTGTATGCAAATTTAATACTTTTATAGATAATTCTGGTATATCGGATCAAGTAAATTTTTTGGGAACAGGGTGAATCAAGTAACCCATTACACACCTAGAGTCCTTACTCTAGTACTTGGATTTGTTTTATAATTAATTGTGGTGGTAATTAGGACTTTTTAGTAATTATTATTGCACAGACTCGACACTTGTCAATTTTTGACGCCATTGCCGGGGAACGGTGTTTTGGTTAATTTTATTTTTTTCTAAATTGTTTTCTTTGGATGTGTCTGGCATTTTTCTGGCGAATTGATTTTCGACTCGGAAGTAGAGAAGACTGTGCGTCGAACTAGGAAAGAGACTAGACAGCTCAGAGAGGAGCAATCTAGCACTGCATCTCAGAGATTGGATCTAGAGATTGAATCAACAGATTCAAGTGGTGATAATTCAAGTGACCTAAGTCAAGAGGATGTTCCTATGACGAATGCAAGAACACTAAGGGAGTTGGCTACTCTGGAATTGCCTCAACAGCCGTTGTACATCACATTTCTAACTCTAGCTGAGAATACCTCTTTCGAATTGAAGTCGGAATTAATTTACCTCTTACCCACATTTCATGGCCTCTCGAGTGAGAACCCTATAAATACATCCAAGAGTTCGATGTGGTATGCTCCAGTATGAATCCTTCAAGAATTACTGAGGAACAGATCAAACTAAGAGCCTTCCCTTTCTCCCTCAAGGATGCAGCAAAGTATTGGTTGTATTACCTACCTGCAAGTAGTATCACAACATGGGCCCAACTGAAAAAAGAATTTTTGAAAAAATTCTTTCCTGCATCTCGGGTTGCAAGTCTGAGAAAGGAGATATGCAGTATTAATCAGTATCCTGGAGAATTCCTATATGACTATTAGGAGAGATTTAATAAGTTGTGCACTAGATGCCCACAGCATCAAATTAGTGAATAACTATTGATCCAATATTTCTATGAGGGACTCCAGCCGTCTAATAGGAGTATCATTGATGCTGCGAGTGGGGGAGCACTGGCAAATAAGACACTGAAGGAAGCATGGCTACTTATCGAAGCTATGGCAGAAAATTCTCAACAATTTGGCTTCCGTGACAGTAACCCTACTCGTAGGGTTAACGAGGTAGAGAAGTTGTCCATTCAACAGCAGCTATCGGAGCTAACATCTTTTGTTCGACAATTAGCTGTGGGGAACGTGCATCAAGCAAAGGTCTGTGGAATTTGCACGAACGTGGGCCACCCCACTGATTCATGCCTTATTTTGCAAGAGGATGGGGCAGAACAAGTAAACATGGCTAGAGGCATGCCCACGCCTTGTAGGCAGTACGATCCATACTCGAACACGTACAATCCGGGTTGGAGAGACCACCCCAATTTCAACTATGGGAACAGGCCACAGAGTTCATTCTCAAATCGTCCACCAGGATTTTAGCAACCATAGCAAGCAAAGCCTCAACCTTCGTCCTCTAATTCAGGAAGATCTTTGGAGGATATTGTCAAGAGCCTGGTCACGAGTACTGCTTAGTTCCAGCAGAAAACTAGATCAGACATGAAAAATCTAGAGACTCAAATAAGTCACATGACAATTACAATTAATCATTTAGAGTCCCAAGTTTTTTAGAAATTGCCATCGCAATCCGAGACAAACCCCAAGAAAATAAGTGCCATGACACTGAGAAGTGGCAAGGAAGTGGAGGGGTCTAAGGCCACGAACCTAAAGAGTAAAAGTGAAGAAGAGATCGAAAAGGAGATTGAAAAAGAAGGGTGCATTCGCGAAGACCCTAAGGTAACGTTCACTCCTTCAATTCCTATTAAATCTAACTTACCGTCTTTTCCTTGCAGGTTGCAAAAGACAAAGAAGGTGGAGAAGGAAAAAGAAATCCTGGACGTGTTTCGTAAAGTACAAGTAAACATTCCCCTATTGGACGTGATCAAACAGGTGCCCAAGTAAGCAAAGTTCTTGAAGGACTTGTGCATTAACAAAAGGAAGCTAAGGGGTGATGAGAGAGTGACAGTAGGAAAAAATGTGTCTGCTATACTCCAAAGAAAACTCCCAACCAAATGCGGGGATCCAGATATGTTTACTATTCCCTGTAAGATTGGCCATTCTAATATCGAAAATGCCATGCTAGATTTAGGGGTTTCTATTAATGTGATGCCTAAATCAATCTATGATTCCCTAAATTTAGAACCTTTAAAAGAAACAGTGATAATAATTCAACTAGCTGATCCTACATTTACTTATCCGGATGGGATAGTTGAGAATGTTTTAGTGCAAGTAGATGGATTAATTTTTCCTGCTGATTTTTATGTGATTTACATGGATGATAGAAGTGCCTCAAATTCATCACCCATTATATTAGGAAGGCCATTATTGAGTACTGCCCAGACTAAGATTGATGTTAGTTAGGGTACTCTTACGATGAAATTTGATGGAGAAACAGTCCACTTTAATATTTTTGATACAATGAAACATCTTGTTAACTCTCATTGTGTTTGCTATTCATGCTACTAATCCTTCTGTGCAAGAATTTTTTGAATTTGCTTATAGGAGTAAATTCAAAGTTACTGCGAACAAGTATCATGCAATGAAAGCAATTCATGAGGTGAAAATGGGTAAAAAATTAAGGAAAAATGTTACACTCAATGGCTATTTGGATCCCGAAGGAGGGCCACTGATTACAAGAAAAATTGGATTACATTTAGACTGAAGAGCGGTGTATAGTGTCTAGCAAAAACATTAAAGAAAGGCGCTACTTGGAAGGCAATCCAAGGATTTCAATTGTGTTTTATTTCATATTTGTGTGTTCAAGATTAGTGGGTTTAGGTTCCTATTGACAAAAAATCTTTATTGTAAATGATGGGTGTTTATGTTCAGTTTTATTTTGGGTTGGGGGCACAAATTCGTAGGCAAAAGACTTCATGTTACAAGACGTGCCCGCGCCTTGTATTCATAGCGCATGGACATTTGTAAAACTTGGTGATCAGAAGCCCTCGCCCTCCAAGGCGTGCCAACGCCACACAGCAGATCGTGTCAGGCATATTATAGGCATACGACCTCACCTTCCAAGGCGTGCCCATGTCTTCCAACCTTTGCGACAACGAAAGTCAAATGTAACCATGACAATCTCTAACCCCACTTTTCTACTTTCTTCTCTTCTTGTTTTGTCTGGTCTTTTCAATTTCCTTTGTCTTAGTTTCTGCTTTTCATTTTCCATTGTTTTGTCTTAGTTTCAATTTTTACTTTTTTAGTTTTTCCTATTCGTCTGCCGCCACTTCCAGCCCGCACCACCGCCGCGTTGCCGCCATTCTCTCTCTCTTCCATCGCACTGCACATCGCTCCCGCTGCACGCCACTCTATTCTCCCATCGCGCACCTCATCCTACAGCTTTCTTTGCTCATATTGGATTCCAACCTCCTCATCCTCCTCCCCCTTAGTGTCTCGCTGCATCCTTTCGGTAGTCAGGGAAGTGTCTCCCCCTTTAATCTTACACTTTGTTTTGCCTTTGCTACATTGAGGACAATGTCGATTTTAAGTGTAGGGGGGAATGGTTTCTATTAGTTCTTTTTGCTTAAAAAAAATCAAAAAATCAAAAAATAAAAAAAAATATGTAGTTAGTTGACTTCTTTAGTTCTACAACTGTTAACTGTTAGAGCATATTGCTATGATGGATTGCATAATCAGGGTGCACGGATATATGGTCATATATGCTAGTTTTGCATTTTGGTTTTCCTTGGCAATATTGTTGAATGTTGAATATGCTGGACTTGACCCATTCTTGAAACTTTTGGGAGCTTTTGAGCCAGGCATGAGCACATTGTTCTTGTTTGCTTCGTTTGTGTTGTTGAGTGGGTATTACATACGGTATTGGCATTCTAGAACTTGCTATTTTATAGATGTCGAAGCCACATTTTGTTGAACTGGATACATTTGAAATGATAAGGGCATTTAGGATTTAACCCTCTTTAGTTTTCTACAAATCATGCCTTCGTCTTATCTACCAATAGTGAATCAATTCGAGCTGTTTATTCTTCTCCCTTGTTTGTTAGCCGTGTTTGATAATCCAAGACCTTTTTAGACTTACTTGTTTAACCTTGTGTCTTTAAGAGATGTCTGGATTTTATTGCTTGTGCAAGGGAAATAAATCTAGGATCACAAGTGTTGTTGGAATAGAAGCTGTATGGTGCTGGTTTTGTGCATCTAAGATCGAAAGAAAAAAAGAAAAAAAAAGAGAAAAAAAGGGGAGAAATTGTCGATAGACTGGTGAACAGAAGACTTTGGCTTATAGGGCGTGCCCACGCCTTGCAAGATGCCCTTCAAAAAAAAAATAAGAGAGAGAAAGAGAAAATACAAAAAGAGTTCCAACACTTGCACAGTGGGTATAGCAAATGGAAATGCCTTGCTTGTGAACTTTCTCCGGTAAAGCGTTGTAGTTATGTAGTCGGTATTAGACATTCTTTTGACACATTACACCTTATTTTTACCTTCTTATCCCGCTTTTTACCTAAGCCCCATTACAACCCTATTAAAATTCCTTTGATTTGTATATTTAGTTCACTTTTGAGTGGTGGAGATGTGATAAATGTGCAAACCTATGGTAATTCCATCCCGTAATGTTGATTTGAGCGTTCCTAGTATTTATACATTTTCTTGAAAGTGACGAGTATTACTGTTCATATTCTTTGGATAACCACCTGTCTGGTATGTTCTAATTTTGACGATATTGTCGGGAATGCGGGATGTTTGTGTTAGTATAGATGACTATAAAACCGTTGCTATCTTGATTGTGCTTCTGAGCTTCGAAATGCTTGAGAGCAAGCATTGTCTAGGTGTAGGGGGATTTGATAGAGCAACTATTAGGCACCTTTTGCGCTGTTATTTTGTCTTAATTTTAGTTACTTACGGTGCTAAGTGTTGACATTTTGCTTATATTTGGTATTTGTGTAAAGTGTAGGTGGTTGGTGTAAAAAATGCTCTCGCGAGGTAAATTTCTAGAAGACTTTTTATTTCATGACGTGCCCACGCCACGAACTAAGGAGATACGCCTAAAAGCCAAACCCGCGGGATTGGTAGCAGCAGGAGGGCAATTAGGAAGTCAAGTTCACGTGGACCGCGGAGTTGCAGGGGATTAAAACTCCTAGAGAAAGTTTTGCCCTTTGACGTTTTTTCCTTCTGTTGGCAGTGGCTACAAAAGGAAAAAAGCCATATTCACGTGATATCAATATAGATTAGCTTTTGCTTTGTTCTGTCAGACGTTCTTTCCTTTCTTTTGCGGCGGCGAATAGAAGAAAAACCAGAATCACGTGGGCTTAGGAGATTAGCTTTTAAGTCTTCCAAGTTAGACGATTTACTCTCTGCTGTTGCTTTCGACAATTTTCGGTAGATTTTTTCTTTACTTTTCTCCTATACAAACTCAAAACAAGAAAAGAAAGTAGGAGACTTTCTCTTTCGTTCCTTCGTTGTTTCATCTTTCCCAATTCTTTGGCAATTGTGTGGATGGAATTAATTAAACCACGCGAGATTGATTTGATGAAGAGCGGCTAGATTTCTCCTCTACCCAAAGGTCGTGGCGAAGGCGCGGTCCATAACATTTGTGAGATCTAATCGAATTTTCATTATTTCTTTCAATTTGTTACTATTCGTGCGTTTCCTAGATTAATTGTTCATGCGTATTTTATTAATTGAGTATCAACGACCGGATATTTAATTTAATTTAATAGCCTACTATCACGTTAATTAAATTGAATCCGTAATTGTTTGTTTAGTTGACAACTAGTGACAACCATCATAATTGGCTTTGTGTTAGGGAAACGTAAGATCTATTTTAAATAAACCCTCATAGCGTGTTTATTGATTAGGGTTGGATTTTTCTAACTTTAATGCAACTGAATAATTAAATTCCTACGGTCGTACATAGGGTTATTTTTTGGTTAGAGAAGCAGTCAATGGTCGTACCTTGGCTGTCAAAAAAGCAAGGAAGAATTGGCTGTCAGAGCTTGTTGATGGCTATAACCAACCTAGTGATGAATGAATGAAATATCTTTACATCGATGATCATTTAATGGGACCGTACTTGAAAGTTGATCATTCGGGTAAAATTTTATTAATTGCTATTTTTAGTAAATTGTACTTGTTGAGTTAGTTTTTGAATTTTGTTTATTTTATTTTCATCTTCATTCCCTTAAATATCGCCCAATTTTGTTCTATTGACTTGGAAAGAAACAACTTCCTATCCATTCCCTGTGAAATCGACCCTACTTGTCATTGTATGCAAATTTAATACTTTTATAGATAATTCTGGTATATCGGATCAAACAAACTCTTCGGGAACAGGGTGAATCAAGTAATTCATTGCACATCTAGAGTCCCTACTCCAGTATTTGGATTTGTTCTATAATTAATTGTGGTAATAATTAGGACTTTTTAGTAATTATTATTGCACAGACTCGACACATGTCAATCTGAAATTTCTTAGGCACAAGAATAAGGCCAAGTCATTCGTCAAAAATAGATTCTTAGGCCCTACGATATATGAACTTACAACTTCCTGAACATCAGCTCTACTTCCAATATTGACAGCATCTGGAGGACCACCTCATGCAGTCTTATCCCTCTAAAGTAGAGGTGGCAATTTGTCCCAAGTCCCAATGGGTTACCCATGCCCATGGGGACTTTGGGCGGGATGGGTATTGAATTTTGATATTGGGTTTAAAATGGGACAAATCCCAATTATACCCATTAATTGATGGGAATACTTGGGAAATACTTGGGTATCCATTGGGCTCAAATAACAAGGGCTCTGTTTGGTTTAGCTATTTTTGGGGGGTATTTTTGAAATATTTTATTATAGCATGTATATGAAAAATTTTTACTATAAAATTTTTTTGAAATATTTGATATACTAATATGGATGGGATGTTTTTTGAGTTATTGTATATTACTGTAACATTATATTTGAAAAACTTATTTTTTGAAAAAATAGCCAATCCAAACGGAGTCTTAGATTCAAAAATTATCTTTAACAATTTTTATAGTCATACTAGAGAATATAATCTAGTAGTTTTCCTAGTCATTATCCACAAGAATTTTCAACATTTCAGTCAATTTAGACCTGTCATCTTTGGACAATGATGAGAATAAATATTCAACACCTTAAGTACCTTGGCCATCTTGATATATGTTGGAATATGACTGTATATCTATTTTTTCTTTTATTTGTTAATCCAATTTTTGATGGGAATCTTGAGTATAAAGCACTTGCATGTTTATTTAATAAAACTAAAAAAATTTAATAAATCAAAAATATTAAAATTATATAAAAAATAAAAATGAATTAAAGGAAAAAAAAATGTAGAAAATAGATTTGGGTATTGGGCGGGATCAATCTAAACCCATCCCAAAGTGATCCCGCCCAAGTTAGTCCCAAAACACATATGGGTAAGGTTGGGCCCAAACCCATATGACTCGGTTCCATCACAAACCCAAGCAAATCCCGCCCATCCCGCCCATTTTGCCACCTCTACTCTAAAGTAATTGCTGGCACCAAAAATCCTGTTAGAACAATTAGTTCCCCTAAAAGAGCTTGCGGCGTCAATTCCTTTCAACAAGTGTTAAACTCTCGCAAGCAACGTGATAAATAACAGAAGTTTGATCACAAAGATATTAAACTGCATCTCTGAACTGCCTAATGCAAGTGCGACAATTATGACGCTCATGCATTGGAATTCAACCTCATTGAAATCTTAAGTACCTGCTTCGCATATACAAAAGACCAAGACGTCCGACTGAATCACATGGAACTTCTACATATGGTAGCAGATCTACGGAGGTCTGCGTGTAATCTGCTTTGTAATGCACCTTGAGTAGGGCAGAAGAAATGCCAATTATAGCTAAAATAACACCATCTCTCTTTCTTTTTTCCTTTTTCCATTAACTTTCTTCTTTTGAAGTGTTGAGCCTTTGTTTTTCTTTTCCAGTCCTTTTCTGCTCGAAGTGCTGAGTCTTTACAACCACTTGAGTCAACCAATAAGAATGCAATGAGTAATTTCAGCTATTGTAATTTGGCACCATGGGCAGATTGAGTGAAATCCAAGAAGAACAACTAGAAGGAAGAAACAAAGCTTAAGAAACAAAATTAAAACCTGAGGCTTTTCGTTATGGCCTTATTTGCGATAAGGGTTCAGGAGGCCTACGAAGTTTAATCAATTTATTACAGACCATATTAAAGGGAAACGTTTGTTTCAACTGAAAATGACTGCATACAACATAATTGCCAAGTTCGATCGTGATCAAACATAAGCAGAAAGTAATGAAGTATAGACGTTCAGTCATGGTTTTATAACTAAAGATTCCTTTTGTCACCGACTATGCTACAGGACTTGCAAATAAAAACATAAATATCTTCATTTACACCCTTGAGGACTAGAGTTATTCTAAAGAGAATGAAAAAAGTTGTCTAAATGTAATTCTCATGCTAAGTAGAAGACACATATATCATCGGGAACTGTAGTAAGCTGTTAGAAAAATCATTCAAGAATTGTCATCTTCCTGGTTCTGGTTCCCAAATACTACTGTCTTAAAACCAGCATTCGAGTTAAACTTGTACTAATAGTGGGAACAACAAATTCTGTTTTGCTTATATTGTAACTATTTTCGGTACTTGCAGCTCTGACAGGCTTCCAGACTTGCAAAGAATGATATCCAACTCAAGATTTTATCCCTTCCTATTACTTTTTCTCTATCAGTGAATTCTGTGATCAGATGAGGTTTCAACAATAAGAGCTGAGAATAATGAAAAGTTAACAACAATAAAGAGAAAGAACATGTAAGGTAGAGCTTAGATTCCTATGTCTGCTTTTCTTTGATCAGGTTTCTGTAATCGGTTAAAGACATTCACTTAGGTAAAACTGCAAGCTGTCGCCTTACAAAAGTAGAACTCCCACTAAGAATCCTATCCATGAATTATATTCTTTCCAGCATTCTTTCTTGGCTTTTTGGGTTTTTTGTTTTTTTTTTGTGGTGGGGAGGGGGGGGTGGAGGTGAGAGAAGATCACCGGGAGCGGCGCTCAAGCTAAGTTCTTATATGGGCCATTCTCCTAACGTGCATGAAAGAGCACCTCAAGATTCTACTGATAAACAGGCTTGACGATAGAATATTAAAGCAATCATTTCCATACAAACTCGTTTTCCACCGAAACAAGACAATTGGCACCATATAGGAAACAGCTAAACGCATGCACTATTATCCAATAGTCACTTTATTGTGCTTCGTTCTAATTTTGATGCAAATCTCTGTACCAGGAAGTTGATCTTCTCCAGCAGACAAAATCATGAGGCTAGCTAACTAGCAATTTTGGGAAACTACCTTTTCCTGGCATTGTTTTTCCTGCAGGAGAATTGCAAGAAAGACGCAGATGATGATACGATGACGTGGTTATTTCCAGCTTTGTTGCTGAAAATGCCTTGACCGCCTTCTCAAGTACCATTCTTTGCACCTCTTACTTTATCTGTTTCCTGGAGCAGCTCTGTGGCCTTCTCCAAGAGCATAGTACTTCGCCAAATTTCCCTTCATCTTGAGTTTAACTTAGGCACAAAGTAAATTAAACACATTAAGAAGATAAGAAAAGAGTTCTTATTCGTGGAAAGAGAATTTGCCAGTCTCGCTGGCTGAACACCAAAAGCAGCTTCTCAGCCCCATTAAATAAGTGTTGATGCTGTGAGATTCTTCTTTTCCTCAGAATGATACATGAACTCCATTATTGTATTTGGGAAAAGTTTAGCAATAGTTCCCTAAGTATGTGAGATAATCTCAATTCAGTCCCCAATATCCAGGATGATGCAAATATTATCCTTCAATCTTCCAGGTTTAATACCACGTTGGTCCAACGCTCACTCAGGGGAAGAGTAGTGTCAATTTCAGCTCCATATCACTGCTCCTTACGCTTCCCCAAACTTTTCAACTGTTCTAAATCGTTCAAATTTAAAGGCGCAAGAAGCAAAACAACATAGCAGTTTGTTTTACCCATGGTTGCCATGAATGCTGGTATGTGAATTAGAACAAAACTGTCTTTTAAGATTTATGCTCCCTTTTGTTTCCTTTTCCACTTTTTACCCACGATATATCATACAATTCGCAAAGGATGTCAAATATTGCTAAACCCCTGAACTATTAAGTCATTCATATGCTATTTCCCAACAATCAGGTAAAAGACAGTTCCAACTAAGTGCAACTAAAGTAAATGCCTTTTCTTGGACTTTGTATATGCTCCCCAAGGTGGGTAAATTGGGGAAGAAGAGGATGATGACAAGCTTATCCAGTTATTTCCATGTTTGTCATTGTCAAATATCTGCATCATGCCCGCAAGCCCATCACACTGAACTCTAGATGATCCATTGTTGCCCCGGAGCAGCTTTCTGGCCCTCTCCAAGAGCACACTATCTGACATGTTGTTGCTTGAATTTGAGCTTAAGTTTTGCCAGAAGAGAACAAATAAAAGAAAAACAAAGGATGTAGAGAAAAGAAATGAAAGCAAAGCTTCTGAATTATAAAGAACTGACCTGGGTCACTTGGTGTAGACAATAAGCCTGTCCAGTTGAAGTCATCTTTCTCCTTGCCAGATGTCTTCAGAGCCAGCTCCTCAGGTTCCTTAAGTTGAGTCTTTTGCAATTGCTGCCACTCTGGACCATGGTTCTTGAAGATATCTAATAGCTTGTCAATGGTCAGAGTCCTGCCCAGAACTTCACAACAGTACTCAAAAAGGTTCCAAATCTTCTCCACTGCCAACAACGAAGAAATGATGGAGACAGATAATCAAGAAAAAAGAAGCCAGGCAAGTTGCAACTGCCGTGGTTTTAAATCTTAGTGACACTTCTAAAGCCACTTCATTCTGGAATCTCCTTTTTTATAAGTAAGACCTCATAACTATAGGCTTTTGATGAGGTATTAATACCAAAACCATAAAGATTTTAATTGTTTTTATGTATTGTGATATCCCAATCAAGAGAAAATGCCTCTTCTCAGCTTTAGGTTCACTTTGGCACCTTTATAATTTTTATGCAAAATTGAGTCTCAAAACTCAAACAATAACAGAATATTTTACTCAGTCCTTTATAAGAGAATATATCTTGCTAATTCCCAAAATGAGGAAATAGCATGTTACCATTGAAAAAGAGATATAAAACCAAACCAAGGGACGTCACTGCAGCAGGGAAGTGAGAGAGAGAGAGAGAGAGAGAGAGAGAGAGAGAGAATATTCAAGACTCCTGATTGCTTAAAGGACTGCACTTGAAAAGAAGTTCACGAGCCAGTATTCAAAAGTGTAGCCTTCCACCTTCTGTACCATGTGAAATCCATTAATTCCTTCCAAAGTTTTGTCTTTATACAGCCTGAAACCAGTTGGTATTAGTATAATAGACCACCTCATTCAATAAAGGGTAATCCACAGCACCATGTTCTGAGGGTCATTATAGTTTTTTGTTAAGGTTTGTCATTATTGCCCCAACCACCATTTCTATTTTGGAAATTCAATTGGCTTTCCTTTTGCATCAGCACGTTGCAATGATAATCGGCGAATGATTATTCGTGCTCCACATATATCCTCTCGCACTCCATCCCCTGTTTTTTGTCTTCTTTATGACTAAGGTGCCCTTTCTCTTATCTGCTTTAAGGTTCCCAAGCCAACAACTCTTGACCACTGTTAGAAGAAGAAGGCCACCAATCTCTGCCACCCGACACTAAGTGGCTAAATCAACTCCACTGACCACTCTATTTCTTTCTTCCTTAGGCCAGTGAACTAAGGTTCCATCATTTTTTATGTGAACCACCCGCAAAAGAACAAAGACAATCAAAGAAAATATCATCAAGAAACCAACTTCTCCAAAAAAGGTTTACATTTTAATGCAATTGATACAAGAAATCAATTAGAACCCATTGTAGAGAGCAGTTTAGGATCAGAAATTTTCAAAGGTTTGTCATGGAATAGCCTATTGTCATAATCAGACACAAATCAATTTCATTTTTCATTTTATTCAATCACTCAACAAGAAAGATTGCAGCATATACAGATTATATAGGGATGGTGCAATTGAGAAAAATAATGTCTTGTTTTCGTCTGGATCGGCTGGCAGAAAGTTGGAGGCTGCAGGTTGCGCTCTTGAAAGCATGCTGAGGTCATGGACCAATAGGATAGAAGATGGAATAAGTAGTCTGCAATTGAGTTTTGTGGCAGCAGCAGTTGCACAATGGGGAATGGGTCATGGGACTAGGATAGATACTACTACAGAGCACAGTGGGTCGGTGGGTGTGTTGATGAACACAACTGTTTGGCAGGGATAACAAGATGAGAAGGATAGCCTTGGAAACCAATTTTTATCTGAGGATGGTTTAGTCTTTCCGATTGAAAATGACAAAGAATAGAGCATTGGAGGTTTTTAGTGGAGTGCCATTATCATCTCCCTGATAATCTACTTGAGTTCAACTTTTTGATGATGTCATCAAAGTTTCAATTGTATCACCAAGTTCTTACTTTGAAAAAACCTGATAATATCACTCAGTTTCCCATGGTCTTTAGTTCCATCTAGCTTCCACCAATGACAAATGGGGTATTACCAACTCATGAAGCTAGCAGGATACTCCTAGAAACTACGGCAAATCTTTGGAGAGAGTGTATTTTCTATCCTGTTCTCTGACAGCTGTCAAAAATTTCAGTTATAACTTGCAAGATTCTAAAGCCCATGACTATGGACTTTAAAGACTGTCAATCGACTTGATGGTAAATGCATATAAATCTGCCAAGGTACTTCATCTAGGGCAATTAACTTGAAAATAGAAGGGAAAGAATTTAGAACTGTAAAACAATGACTAATTTCCATAACAAATATTTGCACAAGTGTCACACAATTGGTTGAGAACAGCTTATGATCAAAACTTATTCCTCAAGAAAATGATCATAAGTTACATAACATTGGATGTGCAAGTAGATTTTTGGATAGTTCATTCTGTGCATTTCCGAAAGCAATGGTTATCATAATGCTTTGGATTCGAAATTTCCCAAGACTCAGCTGCTGAAGTACCAGTGCTTCAACCACAGATAGTTTCAATTTCTTTTGTTTGCAAAATCAGGTGGTACACCATGGAAAAAGATAA
The DNA here is from genome assembly GCF_003713205.1 of Coffea eugenioides. Lineage (NCBI taxonomy): Eukaryota > Viridiplantae > Streptophyta > Magnoliopsida > Gentianales > Rubiaceae > Coffea > Coffea eugenioides. The sequence continues at coordinate 5,900,244 of NC_040039.1, forward strand.
AGTTATTTCAGCTCCGCAATGATTTAAAAGGGGCCAAACAGAAAGCAACTCATAAGTACTAGAATGTTACACACAAGAATAAGGTGTAGATGCATAATTCAAAATGAGCTCATACCATTAAAGGAACCTGCAGTTTGATGTTCAACTTCTTGAACATTAGCTCTATCTTCCAAAAATGATAGCATCAGAGTTGCTATCTCATGCAATCTTTTCCCTCTAAAAGTATTGCTTGTAGAAAAGATCCTCCGAAAGTAATTTAGTTCCCTGGAAAGAGCTTCTGATGTGAACTCCTTTCCACACTTTTTAAAAGCAAAGCCAAACATTTCAGAAGTATGACCACAAGCAATGCAGAACAAGTTCATCTCTGCTCCATTTCCAGAAGCACTAAGCACATTTCTAAAACAAGATTCTTGCATCCCACAATCTACATGATACCAGTGCAGACATTTATCGCACCCCACCCAACTACAGGTAGTAGATTCCATGTCAAACTTTGAACACAGCATACACATGCAATCTTTACAAAAACCATTCTTTTCCGCACAGAACTTGCAATTACATTTATTCTCTCCTAAGTGTATCTGGCATTTCAGATTTCTACACCTTAACTCCACATATATTTCTGCCAAGTCAGAGAAAAACACAGGAAAATCAAACTCAAGTAATTCAGCTTGACCAGTCTTGATGGCCACCAAGATCCGCAACTGAGTTCGATGGCACTTATGTAGCAGCAACTCCAGACTGATAACAGACCTTTTTGGGAGTAATTGGCGAATTACGCTTAGCATATAGATCTGACCCGGATCGCAGATCAATTCCCTGGCTGACTCCTTCAAACAAGCAATTTCTCTTTCGGACATTTCCTCAAACATCTTAGCTGCTACTACTAGTGGCTTTGCTATGACTGATTCAAGAAAGTCAAAGTCAACCCTCGATGGCTGCTGCTCTTTTTCGCCATCTGGGGTGCTCCCAATAGGCAGCCATGAAACGTTTGGTAAGCTGAGAGAGAGCTCAAGACCCATCTTGTCGTCCTTACTAGGCTTCATTTCAGTCAAATTCTGTGTCTGCTTTCCCTCTTTCCTAGGAGCCACAATTGAAAATGCAAAGCTTCTTGAACCTGACATCTCCGTAGACGACAGAGCAGCAGCATTTCCATCACCAATAGAATTTTCAGCTATTTCCTCCATTACTGACCAAGAACCAGCCACCAGTATCCCTTCCGTTGCCCTCCTTATCGGAGCCCCAACTTAATTGGTCGTACAAAATGGGGAAAAACCAAAGAAGGTAGAATCCCTGGCCCTCTCCTCTACTCCTCCTCATCTTGCACAGAAACACCATTTTGGTTTTCGCCTACGCGTGCAATAGGAAGGAAGATGCCTAGAAGGCCGGAACTTGTCATCACCATCGTTTTCGTGAGCAGACTTTTTTTGACTTTTTTCCGGAGATAACGGGAGGGAAACATAATCGGAGATTTTGAACCATGATATAATATAACTAACTCTTCGCGTTAGGCCTCTACGCGTGACAAAGTTTTTTTTTTTTTTTTTTTTGGGTCAGTTAGAAAATCTTGGGCGAGTTCCACTTTGGTCGCCCTCTATTGAATAGGGTACCCGTCGAAATCTTAGGTCACCTACACCAGGCGGTTCTTGCAAATCACAAGTGTGTTTGGATTGAGATAATTTGAAATACAATAATTTGTTTCATAAATTTTTCTTTATTTTTTAAATTAATTTTTTATTTTACATACATCATATCACAAAAAATACTATAATAATTATCTCAAATAAATCATTCAAATAAACTCCTATCCAAACTACAAGGCATGCTTAAAAGAAAACAAGAGTTAATTCTAAGATCCTAGAGCGAGGTTCGTAATTCACCTCTTAGGCCCTTTCCATCAAAGATGTTCTTAGTTCAAAAAAAGTCAAAAAACCGATTGATCCAAACTCGATCGAATGTTAGACATCGGTAGAACGGATAATATTCAATGCTGGAAGTTTGGTAAAATAGTTTGGAAATGAATATTGAAATTTGATTGTCCATTTATTTATAAATTGTGTATTATATGCATTATATATCTACTAATGTATCATATTATATAATAACTGACCAATAAACAGTGTTATATATAAGTCACTTTCAGCTTACCTTAATGTAAACTTATTTTTTGAGTCTTGACTTGGCTTTTTTTTTTTTTTTTTTTGTCTTGCTTGGCTTTTCTAGTGTAATTATGAGAGGAAATTCAAAAATTTTTTGCTCGCTTTTAAGATTTACATGCTCAAAATAATTATCGGTAATCCAACAAACCTACATGCTCAATCCCAGAATTAGCAAAAGCATCAAGTAGATGCAATGAGGTAAGATTTCTGTATCATACCAAGCATAATACCCTTTCCTTTTCAGATTGAAATTCAATGGCTCCAATTTGCACTCTAATAAAGTATGCACCTACTTTGTAACATATCCATAGCTTGCCATTCAAAAAATCAATGCCAAATCAATCTAAAAACACTGCAATTTTTATATTGATAACTTCCCATTCAAAAACACAATGCTAAATCAATCTAAAAACACTGCAATTTTAGGTTCACAATAGTTATAGACATGTAGACTTGTAGTAACGACTTATGATATCCATAACTTGCCATTCAAAAAAAAAAAAAAAAAAAAAAAGCCAAATCAATCTGAAAGCACAGCAAATTTTATATGCAAAACTTCCCATTAAAGAAAACAATGCCAAACCAATCTAAAAACACGCAATTTTGGGTTCCAACCGTTACAGACATGAAGTAACTCCATGCTAGAAAACAACACAGCTTAAGCAGTTCAACTCAATTCATACATAAATAATAAGTCAACTAAATATTCTTAATAGCATGAATCACACTAAGGTTGCGTTTGATAAAACTGAAATCTGAAATATGAAATTTTGAATCTGAATCCATTAAGTTATTGAATTGTTAAGTATTAAATCTAATACATTTGAATGCATATCACATTCAGTGATAAGTGAATAGCTTAAAATTTAATTTTGGAACAAGTTTTGTCTAAAAAAATTAGTGTCAACTAATTAATTCAGATGTTCAATTTTTAGTTATCAAACAGTTTGAATATGTTATGATCTGAATTCATTAAATTTAAATGTTAAACTGAATTATCAAACATGGTCTAAGTTTCGTACTCTTTGTATCTTATATTCGTGGATTCAGGTTGAATAGGCGCCTATTGTGTACCACTTCCCGTTTATGCCAGTAAAGGCTCTGAAGCTAATAAAGGTTCTGTTCTGTCACCTTTCCGACTGGCTAGTTAGCAACAAGACTCGGGGCATGCAACCGTCCCAGGCGGTTTTGTTCATTATCAATTACGCGTAATTTTCTTTGTACATCGTGTAATTTTTTTTGCACATCGCGTAACTTTAGAGCAAATTTTTGTGGAGCCCACACATGACGTGGAAATCGAGTTACAACTTGTAATCTCAGCCGCACAAAATTTTGAGACCAAATCATGGTCATTAACCGCTCAGGGACGGTTGCACCTGCAACCGTCCCTGCCCCATTTCCGCAACAACTGGTTCACACATATTAAAAGCTGTTGCAGCTATTATACATTACATCCAAAGGTCCACCATCCTCCTTCCCACTCTGAGCAGCAGCACGCCTTTTGCTTCGTCTTAGGTTTTTTTCAGCATAAACCCATTCTGACCCATTCTGGCATAACCAATCCAGAATATTAAACTAAATAGTACTACAAGAAACGGACAAAGGAATCACAACTGAATCTAATTAAATAAACAATAAAGAAAAAATAACCTAATAAAAAAGAAGGCAAAGTATTAGGCTATGCAATTACCATCATGACTGAACAGAATTAAACGACCACTTGCAATAGAAAGAATCGATTATTCAATTGATTTCTAGTATCAAGTAAACGACATAGCCAAATCCACAGTACCAATATTATATCCTTAGCCAGCCATCAATTGAACCACCCAAAATATATATGGATTTTTATTACCCAATCCAAAATTAACCCAAAACCCAACTTACCCAACCCAACCTCTCAAATTAGTGGGTGGGTTGGGTGGGTTGTTGGGTTTTGGGTATAATTGTCAGCTCTAGTACTCATAACTATAATGCAATCACCCCAAGATACAAAGATGCGCAAACCAAATTTTAATGAACTACATAGAAATGCATCCGAAATACCCACCAACCATACATATGAACAGCAAACTGCTATCAAAAAAAGGGGAAAAAAATAGAACTCGCTTGACCAAAAAAATCTACAGCCTTCCTTGGTATGCCCATTCCCCTGCCTTCTCAACTGTCCATCAGCCACTCATGCATGCTAATAAAATAAAGTCAAACTCACGTACGATACGGTATCTAAGAGCCCATGGAAAATCCTAAAACCCACCAAACCGTTGCAACATCTTCACAGATAAAATGCCAGCACGGTGAAAGGAAGCAAAAGTCAATGAACACCTACAAATGATAGCCACTAAGTTTCTTGCTTCTTTTTAGACTCAATCAACTATCCATAAATTCCCTCACTTTTTCCAAACAGATTCGATATACGGTGAAAATTTAAACTCATAACATCCAATGGTCACAACAGAAACAAGCCAACGTCCACTAACTCCCATCGAGCACTGCAAAACTAAGGTCCTGTTTGGCAAACAAATTTTTTGCCAAGTTTTTTTCCTATAAAATTTTTTAATAATTTTAACTATAATAACCTCAAAAAATCCCTTAAAATTTTAAAAATATACACATTACGATATCCAAAAAACACAAAAATCTCTTCTTTCTATTCTTCTTCTTTGTCCACCCACCTCGGCCCACCATCACCACTAGAGCCGCCACCCGCCAACGACCAATTTTTTCCTTTTTTTTCCTTTTCTTTCTCTCCTCTCCCCTCCTCTTTCTTCCTCCTCCCTTCCTCTTCTCCTCCCATCCTCTCTCCCCCTTTCACTACTCTCCCCGCCACTTCCTCCCCCATCTCCCTCCCCCTCCCCCTCTCCCATGCAGGATCAGGCGACCAGCGAGAGTGGGGAATGGGGGAGAGGGGAGGGGATGAGAGGGGAAGGAAGTGACGGGGAAGAAGGGGGGAGAGGGAGAGAAGGAAGAAAGAAAGTGTAATGGTACCAGACTTGAGCTAAATAGGAATGTTGCCTCTTGCGGTTGGAATAATAATCAAAACGTAAATGAAATTAATCAAACACAAAATGAGCTAAGAATGAAGCTCAGGAATGGCTTTCATTAATCTGTGAAGAAATACAGAAATGGCGGGAAAACTAAGAAGGTGAAAGAATTGAAGGAAATTTGGGAAAGGAAAAGCAGAATGAGATTTAGCTCAAATCTGTTGAATTACAAGACAATTGCTACCTTTACTACATTCACTTAATCCCCTATATATAGCTATCAATTAATAACTAACGTCTGATCCTTCCAATCGCGTTTGTCCACGTGGCCAAGTGGCTGTGAATTTGTTGCAATAACTGAAAGTTTGTTGCAGAACTTCTATGGCTTCCTTCGCGTGGTTGTAGATTTGGTTCCCAGCAAAGGCGTGGTTCTTGATTCACGCCTTTGTATCTTTCTTCTACCTATCTCACGCCTTCTTTCCTTGCAATCTTCACGCTTTCGTCTGTTACTTGATTTGCCTATTAGCTGCTCCATGACAGAAAGGGAGGGGGAGAGAAAGAGAGAGAGAAAAAAAAAAAAAGAGAAGCCGGTGAGGTGGAGAAGAAAGTGAGGTGGAGGAGAAGGAGAAGAGAAGAAAGAAAAGGAAAAAGAAAAAGAAAGAGGAAGAAATGAAAAAAGACAAGGAACAAAAAAAGAAAATATCCTTTTTTTTTTTTAAAAAAAGGAAAGTTTTTACACAATTCAAAAAGTTTTCCTATAAATTATATAGTAAATTATAATAAAATTTTAAACAAATAGTCAAAAAACTCATTTGTCAAACAGGACCTAAATTTAGAGATCTACTCCACATGGACACCACCAATTTCCAAAGAAGTCTAGCCTACCCAACACCAAAAGACCACAACACCCCTGCAGTTCACAAATGATGGTGTAACCGACCCATACACTATTCATTACTGTTCACAAGCGATTCCCCCTTTCATAAAGGTAAGATATCTTGATGCAAGGCACTGAGTATTCCTACATGTAGTACATATAACGATATTATTTTGAGGTGACAAAATGTATACTAATAAACTAAAACATTTAGAAAACCTATATCACCAATAAAGGTAAGGGGTGACACTATCTAACACAACACGTGAATACAACAGGGACACAACATAGAAATAACCTAGCACCAAAGTAATCATTGTACTAGTAATTCCCCTTGGCATTGAAGCACCCGAGAAAGAATCCACGGTCGTAGCCACCCACATCAATCGCAACAATCTCCCAACATGTTTGGAAGAAATAAACAGTGAAACTGTCAGGACTAGTTGCACTATCCTTATCATGAGAGAAAACCGCAGACTTGATCTCTTCTTTAGTGGAAATAGCTGCTAATTTGAAATTTTGCTCATCTGCTATCATCAGCAACTCGAATGGAAGAGAATGACAGGGTTGAACTTCATGATCAGCTGCAAATAATTAAGCCACTAAAGAAATTGACCACTGAGTGTTTTATCTCATCTATCGACTCAAGGCCAGTTGCCAGACTCATCTTTGATTCTAGCAATAAAGTTTGAGCTTTTTTTTTTTTGGTCTAACGGCCACATGAAAGAATGAAGTATTTGCATCCCTGCCTGAAATAGAAGATTTCTGAATCCAATATTCTACTTGAATCAATAGCTGATGAGTGTGCAAAGCTCTAGCCTCATTTGACCTTATCTGAGTTTCTTCGTAATAAATAAGATCAAATTGTCGCTCCCTTCACAGCAGCTCCTCCTTAGCAAGATGAACATTGGCACCAATATTACTAAAGACCCTTTATTCTACAAACGAAGCCTTTTCCAAACAGCCATGAGTTTGTCGTGAATTGCATGCAAACCAGAATGGTTAACAGGTTGCCGCCAAAAATCTCGAACAACTTCTGAGAAAGAAGAGTGTTTTGCCCAAACATTGAAAAATCGAAAAGGAGTTTAACAGCTGACCCTTGCATTATCACAAGTGAGCAACAAAGAGAAATGGTCTGAGTGGCCCCTAGAAAGATGAGAAACATGAGTTGAAGGAAAAGCATCCAGCCAAAATGGGTTGCAGACTGCCCTATTAAAGTGTTGCCAAAATCTCTCGTTAGTCCATGTGTATTGAGAGCCATCAAAGTTGACCGAGATGAAATTGCAATTCTGAAGAGCCACATTGAACTTCTCAATTTCAGCAACCCTTGGGGGAGCACCACCTAGTTGTTTATCGGCACCAGCAATAATGTTAAAGTCACTAGTTGCAAGCCATGGACGAGAAATTCTAGCAGACAACCCCTCCATAGCAACCCATAATTTCCTTCTCTCGACACTTTGCACTTTGAATAAATAGGCGAAAATGAAAGAGAATCGGAAGAAGAAAATGTAACAATAACTTGAAGTAGCTAAGCAACAAAAGACTGGAAAGTACAATTGAAACAAGATTTCCAGAAGAACTATATTTTGCATCTAAAAATGATTCCACACAATCAAAAGATAGCTTGAATCAAATTGCAGAAAGTTGTTGTGAACCAGGCATAGGCTCAATTAAAATAAGAAAAGTTAGAGCATGTTTCTGACATAAATCGACAACATAACGAATAGATTCAAGACACAAAGCACCCCTTATATTCCAGAGTAAAGCTTTAAATGGCGAATACATTTAAAAATGGGCTACCAGAGATCGTTAATGCGAAGTTATCATCACCATGAGACTTTGTATTATCTTTAGGCGGCCTTCCTTGTTTCTTTTTCTTCACAAGAATAGTTGCAGACAAAGGCCAATCATTCTCTGGACCTTCCAATTGAAGGCATGAAGGATGCTGCGCTTCCTCGTTTCTTTCAATGACACTTTGTTTTGCTCGATTCCTAAAGTTGATAAACCCCATACTCAGACCCATGGGACCATACAATTCCTCCTATAAAATACTTTCTAAATTCATTGTAGTTAGGTTAAGTCCTTTGATGGATAAATTTATTTCTCCTTTTCAATCTAGCTTTATCCTAGGCAGATGAGGGCAATAATGATGTTATCTTACGGAATCTCTTTTCTAGCTAAGAAAGAAAGTTGGTCTCAAGGGAGCGTGTGCCTCTGGATAGCTTATGACAAACTAGAATGGCATTTTCTAAGGGATGCACTCTTCCATTTTGATGTCCATTCTAATCTCATAAATTTGATTCTTTTGTGTATTTCCTCTTCAAGACTCTCAATTCTCCATAACAGAGCTCGAACTGAGTAGATTACTCCCTCAAGATGATTAAGGCAAGGTGACCTTCTTTCACCTTTCCTTTTTTTTCTTTGCATTGAATATCTCTCCCAGAATATCAAAAGAGGAATTCACTCAAAAAACTGGTGTCCCTTCTCCTTTGGAAAAAATGTGCCTAAACTCTCACATTGTTTCTTTGCTGATTACATTGTCCTGTTCACCTCTATGAATGAGAAATCTATTCAGAGTGTCAAATCCATTCTTGACAATTTTAGTCTTTGTTCTGGGTTGTCCATCAGCCTTGAAAAATCAAATATTATTTTTTCTCAAATACAATTGTTGCTGTCAAGAACCAAATTTCTAGTTATCTTGGTATTGCTTGCACTGATGATCTTAGTGAGTATTTGGGGACTCCCTTGGCTTAAGGTAGGCTGCAATGCCTCTTTGAACTTCATCCTTGAGAAAGTTTGTTGGGTATCAAACCAGCAAAAATAAAAATTTCTACTCTAAAAATATAAATTCAATTATAGTGATGAGCAAGGTGGTATTCTCATAGATTGGGTGGTTTATTTCTTTGTAAAGAAATAATAAATAAAAATGGGGGATTGTAGGAAATTAACCCAAGTAATTTACCTAAATAAAACCAATAATTCAAAAATGAAATAAAGCTAAATTTAAAAAGACAAATCACTAGTCAAAATATTAATCTCCACTTTGGTTCAATTAGTTGATCATTAATACAAGAATAAAATCATTTATTTATAAATAAACTAGTTATGGTTGTCAACAAGTTTTGAAAACTTGTTTCTCCTTACTGTTTCAATAATCACAAGAAGTTGTGTGACTATTTCTCTTGCCAATTAAGTAACCCTAAACAAGCTCTTAAGATTTAATCTATTGATTACATTAATAATTAGAGAAGCTACTAATTCTAACTAACAAACACATAAATTCGGTTCATTTAGCCTAGATTATATATTCGTGTGATATAAACATGAAAGTTTCTACTATAATCAAATCAAATTATATCACTTGCCACAAATACTAAACCATCAAACTATTACAGATTTGATATTTTAGATGGCGATAGATTATTTTGTCGAACTAAATAAGGGCCCTTTATCTAATTCAAGCAAAACAATCATCTTAATAACAAATAGAGAATATATAAATATTTATAAATAGATGAAAAAATAAAGCAGATTAGATCTCACAAGATTCAATGAACTAAAGTTTTGATTATCTTTCGACTAGAACAAGAAACTAGCCACTCCTTATGGTGGATTCATAGCGAAAAGAAAAAGTAGGGTTTATTGTTAAGAGAGAAAAAGAAGAAAAGGAATAAAGAAAAGAGTTGTTGGACAAACGGAAGTCCAACGAATGGTTTGTTCCTCCCTTGTCCGTATGCTTTTCCCATACTAATAAGGAACATATGTCAAGGGTGGGAGGTCAAGGGTTGGCCACCATATGTCTTGTGGGGTAGGAGGTCAAAGGTTCAATCCTTACCTACCATCAAAGTTGTCACTTAATGTAGCTTCTTTTAGATCCATATGAATGCATAATGCATAGTATGGTCCGATAATAGTTCAATTTTCATCGGTTTTCCGTGACCCTATTGGATCATCCCTAGAATAGGGTTACAGTAGAAGTAGAAGTAGGTGTAGATGATGATAATTTGACAAAAAAAAGGAAAATATTATTTTTCCTCTCTAGACTCCTACTTAAAATCAACTAACCAACAAAACATAAAAATTGGTTTCCAAAATAAATCACATCACATCATATCCAATTAGGATCTCCAATTCGGTGACTAATATGGACAACTAAGAGGCGTAGTTGACTTCCCAATCAAACAACAAATTCATCTTGTGTCCTGCAGACCCCACGTTTCATAATAGAATAAGACGTGGTCGTGCCTTGCAAAGTAAAGCCTTCTGAAAATTCAACTTTTAATACACTTTTTACTCTCTTCTCACTGCAAATTCCTAGAAACACCACCAAAAATCAAATATAAGTAGAATCTACTACTTAAGACCATTGTCTGGCAAAATAATTGGAAAAATATTCACAAATTGAACTCAAAATTAACCATTTAATAAATTCCTCAATACCAAAACAATGCTTGTCCTCGAACATTTATTAGTTCAACCATTGCAATCAAGATGGCAAATATTTCATAGCATAACATAATAACACAAATATCATGTCTTCTCAACAATTTCATCAAAATTAGGATGCATAAGACTCAACAACCCTTACATAGATATTCTTGTATGCACTCATCACTCAAAATGGTTAAGTGATAGTCAACACTCAAATCAACACCATGGATGATATTATCATAAACTTGCCAATATATCATATCTCCACCAGTTTATATGAACTCAATGCAAAAATTAAAGGGCCTTGACAAGGGTTGTGATGGGGCTTAGGTAAAGATTAGATAAAAAGGGAAATTTCGGCTAAACAAATCAAAGGAAATACCAACAATTCTTTGCATGAATTCTAACACCTTCTTCATTCACATATACAGTTCCACGACATACCCATAAACTCCTCAAGTTTAGCAAGTGCAAACATAACAAAGGACTTTGCCCAACTACCACAATACAATGCATATATGCAAAAGCACTTCACAACATTTTTTTTTCTTTTTTCACTTTTTTGTATTTTTTCATTTTTTCCACAAGATATAGCAAACGTTGAAATATAAATACACTTGCCAACTTTGATCAAACCTTGAAATAGTTCTTGAAATCATCATGCAAGAATATTAAAGTATTCCTTTGACACAAGGTCCAAATAAGAAAGTATAAACAAAAAGACTTAAGGTAACGATTATGGTAATTAAATAAAGAATAGGTCAAGACTCAAACATGGTTAATTAGGAGAAAACATAATCAAGGTAGGCACTACAACAAAAATGACCTTTCCTGACATGCCTATAAGGACACTTGATGGTTTGTATCATTATAGCACTTCTATCATGACACTTGTTATCAACTCAATAATATATACTTTATTTTTATTTTTATTTTATCTGATATAAGAATAATAATGTGCCTTTAGACTACCTATCATGATACTTGAGAAAATGTGAGATACACCCAAATTAAAAAAAAAAAGAAAGAAAGACACTAAACGACATCGGCTTGTTTTGGCGGAAGATTCATTTGCCATGAAATATTCAAAACTTTCAAATTGCCGGCCAAAAGACTTAGTCAAATTTTGCTTCATCTCATCTCTCTCACAAGAAACACTCTCTCCTCAACAAATTATCCTGGGCAAATTATCTCTAGCCAAAACACTTGGAGTTTTTTCTGCTGAATCTCCCTGCAAACAAACTTTCCTTGCCTTCCCATTGAAGGTATGTAATTGCATGGTAATTTTTTTTTATTTTTTGAGCAATTAGATAATGTTTTTGTTAAATGTCACCGTAAAGAAGCTTTCCATTCTTCAAGCTTTCCCATTACTGCTACCATTTATTTCGAGCCAAACAAAACACAATCCAATTGCCAATTGCAAATTGCAGCAGATGAGAAGAAAAATGCTTCTGTACCTGCACTCGAGTACAACCCCCTTACTTATATGTTCGTGTACATGGCAGCCAATCACTATTTTGCATATAAGGTAATGTTTAAGCTTTTTTCTGGACATTATTAGCTATTCTTGAAGCTGTGTACTCTATTGTGTTGAATTATGAGGGTTAAGTTTTAAAGTTTGCCCTAAATTGATTACATTTGAGATTAGTCCCGTCTGTTTGAGATTGAAATGGATATAGTAATAGTTTATGATTTGAGTGCACTTGTTGTTCAGCTTTGTTCCTCTCGATTGTCTACTTGATTCATGTGACTATTTTGTTATGCACTTACTGCCCATAACCTGTTCGATAAAATGTGGCAACATAGCAAATGGACACTGTACTTGGTTGGCTTACTACTTAATATCCTGGTTATCTTGTGAGATTTTTGTTGACTACACAGGTTTCCTTTACATATCACACATGTTATAGTCCATTGAAAATGAACACAGTGCCGGCAAATTGCTGACTAGCCATGGCTTTTTAGGTTGCCATTGATGATGCTTAAACCTGTGAATTTCTATGCATCCAGAGAAGTCCTACTCAACACAGGAACTTTGCCATCTTCTGGGAACTGTAATTGTGAAGAAGGCATGGGTGCAATCTATATTGGGTAGGTCCTACTATCATAGGTATGGTAAATACTAGAAAATTTTTTATTACTTTCTATACAAAAGTCACATGTGCACACAGTGTGTAAACAAACTACTGACTCGAATTATTGGCTCTGCATGACTTTAAAAGTCATTTTCCCATTTACTAGTAGGGTCAAGCTCTATTACTACATGTTTGAGAGACCTCATATGCAGGTGATACGTTAGAGCAAGGCATCCCCAAAATATGCTGGAGTGCTAGATGCAAGTGAGAAACAGTTCACTGTGAGGATTTGGAGCTTTTTTTTTTTTTTTTAAATGGATGAAGGTATATTTGCCTTTTGTAATTTGCAAAAGCTTGAAAGGATTTTTTTTAATTGTTGGGAAGGAGCACATTCAGCTTACTTGCAATTTACGATGACTAATCTGGAAGGATAGAACAAAGCACAGTTTAGTGAATCCAGATTAGATATGGACAAGGTTGCACATAAAAGCCACTCAGGAACAGTGAGAATACAACACGAGGAGTTTGAGCGTAGTGGAAATGGAACATATTGACGTTTGCATTCAAAAGATGAACTCTGCTGCAACAATCTGTCCAATTAAGAACAAGTTAGGATATGGGGTAATTGCAAGCAACTGGCCTGGGGAGATTGTAGAAAGCTGGGCAACATCAGAAGCAAGTCAGGGCAGCAAGGATCCTGTAGAAGCTGAAGCTAGCAAATATGATTAACCAAAGCCATTAATTTACAATTACTAATCTGATGCTAAAGCTGCAAACATAGCCGAAGATATATTGGTCTTGAGTCCTCTGTTTTGTATGTGGTCGGTTTCAAAAGGATGTAAGAGTTCGGGAAGAGCAATGGATAAAACTTTGGGGTTATTGGAAAAGTGAAGAAGCAAAGGTACAAATCAGCTACAACATTCTTAATAAAGTTGTGTTTATTCAATGTTGTAATCTTGGTTATGATTTTGAAATTTAGAAACTAAGTTTGTACTTGTTAGGGATTTGCTATGTTAGTACTTGTTACTGACTTTTAGTTCAACAAATTATATTTGAGTATTGATATTTGCTTTTAGATTACTATATGCATTCTGTTCTTTGGGATAATTTTACAAGTCCTTTGGGTTTCTGATTGACGGAATGTATAGCAGGGAGCACTACCTGCAGGTTGCTTCTATATAAAAAAAAAAGAAAAAAAAAAACTCCTGACAGTTAAAAATGTCAGCATAGAATTCGATATTCTAATGTTGTACTATAGCTATCCTGACACTTTTGATTATCAAGAAAATGGATTTTTGTTGGCAGATGGGATGCTATAACAGCATAGTTTTCCTGACACGTTTGAATGCTACGAGCCTATCCCCACATTGGAAGGGACGACACTTATCCAAGGTGTGAGGAAAGGTAAAGTGTCAGGTTAGATTATCTATACTGACACCTTTAAATGCCGTTAAAGGTCATTTTTGTTGTAGTGAGGTCTTTAGAAAGTCAAAAAAGGTTAAATGTATTTGCCCTTATCATTTTAATGCATCAATTTCAAGTGTAGTCTCAACATGCATACCAAAGTAGTTTTAAAATATCAAACCGTATGCGATATTACTCAACAAAAGAAAATACAACAAATATAATTGACATGCTCATTAGGCTCAAAAGCTCACAAATTAGTTAAATATGTCAAATCTTGTACATCCTTCATTCAAGTCAATTGCAAGAAAATAACATACTCGTACTAGTAAAATTACACTATTCATATTTGTATCTTGACTGTATTTTCATAAAACAAAAGAAGCTCCAAAACCATATTAAAAATTTATAAATTTTCATGAAAAATTTTCACACTTGAAATATCTATTCCCCATATCTAAATCAGACGTTGTCCTCAGTGTATGAAACTGAAAAATAAAAAGAAATAAGAAGACTTCCCTGATTATTGAGCTAAGCATATGGGAGAGAATATGTTGCTTAAAAACCAATGCAGACAAAGCACGCATTGAGGTGTTGGGTTGTGGAGATGATGGAATGATGACTACAACGACAAGAAGATGTCACCGATGATGAGAATAGAGTCGTAATATTGGAGGCTGAGTATATAACTAAGCATTTAGGGAATAAGAGGCACGAACCGCTACTGTTGTTGCCAATGAAATTGTAAGAAAGGTCAATTGGAAAGAGTTCAAGTTGCTGATGAAAAGGGTTGCAGTAGTAGCAACCACCAAACATACACATCGATGGACCAGAGATGACAATCGAAGAATCGCTAATGGCCGACAAAAAAGAAAGAATTGACTGGTGCTCCATTGACTGGTGCTCCAATGATAACCGACAAACACAAGTAGCAGCGATGAAAAGAAGCTTCGATGACGGTGGTGGACAACTATAGGTGACGATTAAGTATGGTGATTCTCGTTTGGTTTTAATTTGTGAAGGTGGTCGGCTACTCTTAGGAAAGAAAAGAAATGAGATTAATTAGGGTTTTGTAGTAAAAGAAATTAAAAAGGAAAAGTTTAAATAAAACTAACAATAAGAAAAAGAATCTAAAATCAACAAAGAGATATTATGTCCAGGTCTATTATCTAGAATTAGATTCGGATCCAAACCAATTTTTTTTTGAATAACTTTTGTTGTAAAGTGTGGTCACACTTTATAAAGAATTGTATTGTATCCATCAGGCTTTAAAAACACCAATTTGCACTCAGTATAGAGCATGGGCATGTCTTATAACGAAAAGTCTTCTGCCCAAAAAATTTGCACCTATTCAAAACACAAACCTTATAGAGCACGCCCACGGCCTACAATAAATTGAAACTCTTGGGTTGCCTCTCAAGTAGCGCCTTTCTTTAACATCTTTGACTAGACATTGTCATGTGCTCAATTAGGATGTAACTCAAACTTCTTTGCAACTCTTGACAATTCTTTTGAATCCAAACTGCGATTGATTACAATGCATCCCTACCATTTAATTCAAACTTTTGCTGCATGAAGTGGTCAATTACAGCTATAACAAAAATTTAATGTGCCTCACTAGGACATTTCATGGTATCATAGATATTGAATATTATAATTTTGCCATCAAATTTCATAGTCAAGGTTCCTGAATAAATATCAATTTTTCTTTTAGATGTCATTAGAAATGGTCTACCTAACAAAATTAGGGGTGAAACAAAAAAAAATCATCATCCATATCTAACACATAGAAATTTGCAGGAAAACCAATTATCAACTTGAACTAAAATAACCTCCAATACTCCATCAGTATATGCATTAGACCTGTCAGCCAGTTGCATAATAACACTCATTTCTTTTAAGGGCACAAGATTAAGAGAATTATAAATAGAATGAGGCATGATATTTATCGCAACTCCTAAATCTAACAATGCTTTTTCGACCCTAGCATTTCCTATTTTGTAAGGAACAGTAAAAATACCTAGATCCTTACATTTAAGAAGCAATTTTTGTTGTAGCAATGCTGATAAGGGTGGGCAAATACGGTAATTACCGAATTACCAACCAAAATCGATTTGAATTCGGTGATTTAAAGTTGGTAATTCGGTAATTTGATCGGTAAACCGGGGGTACCGAATTAGTAACTATTGAATCTGAGTTGAAATCGGATTTGAGGTTACTGAATTCGGCTTTACCGAATTCGAATTTATTTCAGTAAAATGGTACAATTTTACGGTTTTCAAATTCAAATTCCAATTCAAATGTAATATGAAACAAATGTTACAACTCTTTCATACCCAAGTCCCCAACTCTTCATTCTGTTTCTTCTGCTTTCTCATTCCTTTGCACCGCCGCCGCACCTAATTCCATAGATAAAGCTATGAAGAAGACCACGCCTCTCTCTCTTTCTCCATAGACCACGCCTCTCTCTTTTTCTCCATCTCTAGTTCTCATTGCACAGTCCATAGTCCACACCTCACTGGCTCACTCCATACCTTAGTTTCACTCATAGAGCCTCCAGTAAACTAGCACCACCAGGACTATGGATCGCCAGTGCTGAAGCCTAAAGGTAAATTTAATACTTTACTTTAGTTGTCCTAATTTCATTAATAAGTTGCCCTAATTTTGAAATTTAATTGATTTGAAGCATGTGAAATTTTGGATGAAACCGAAACCTTAGAGGAAAAGGTTAAAGGGGTGATTTTTGAAGCATGTGTAATTTTGGATGAATAATGAAGCTGCGGTCGAACTAATGTTAAAACTTGTTTATTTGGATAGTTTCTGAACTAATTTCATATGGAATTTTGTAAGCAAAATTAAAGGTGCAGTTGAACTAATTTTTGCTACTGCACCAGCATAGTAAATTAGTAATTGCAACTGCACCATCAATTGTCAACGGATTCTAATCGACTAAGTTAATTAGTTCTAAACTCTTATTTCATTTTGTAATTGAATTCATATTTATTGATAATTGATTGTTGAACTAAATTGTATAATTTACTTGCTCAGATTTACAAAAAAAAAAAACTGAAACTATGTCTACTAATGTTGAGAGTAATCTAAGTCGTGAGGAGCTAGAACAAGAAGGGTCGTCTGGAACTCTTCCTCCTAGTCGAACTACACAAAGCTGTGAGGAATCTAGTTTTGTCAAGAAAAGAGGAGAGTACAAGAAGAGGTCCAAAGCTTGGGATCATTTTCATGCAAGGAGTTCATCATGCAATCTGCAAATACTGTAAGAAGGACATAGCTGTGGATCCCAAAAGTAATGGTATGACTCCCCTTAATACTCATGTAGCCAAATGTCCTCTAAATCCTAAAAATAAGCCAACTGGTCAAGCTACTTTATGTTTGGGTGAAACTGAAACCTTAGAGGGAGAGGTTAAAGGGGCACTTATAAGTTGGAAATTTGATACTGAAGCCACTAGAAAAAACATAGCTTATATGGTAATTGTTGATAAGTTGCCATTTAAACATGTAGAGGGAAAATGTTTTCAATATATAATGCGGACTGCTTGTCCATCATTTAGAATTCATTTGAGATGGACTAATTCTAGAGATTGTTATCAGTTGTATTTAGATGAAAAAATTAAGTTGAAACATCTCTTAAAAAATAACATTGGTAGAATTTGTCTAACCACAGATTCCTGGACATCCATTCAAAGGATAAACTATATGTGCTTCACTGCCCATTTCAAAGATAATGATTGGAAACTGAACAAAAAGATCCTAAATTTCTGTTCTATTGCTAGTCACAAGGGAAATGAAATTGGTAAGGCCATAGAAAAGTGTCTACTAGAATGGGGAGTTGATGATATTCTAACTGTTACAGTTGACAATGCAAGTTCCAATGATTTAGCTATCCAATATTTACGAGGAAAACTTCAAAATTGGGGTAAAGCTGTGTTAGGGGGGAAATGGACTCATATGAGGTGTGTAGCTCATATAATGAATCTAATTGTTAATGATGGCATAAAAAAACTTGGGGATTCAGTTGATTGTGTCAGAGCAGCAATTAGATATGTTAGACAGTCACCTTTTAGATTGAAAAATTCAAGGAGTGTGTTGAAATTGAAAAAATTGAATGTAAAAGATTGCTCAGTTTGGATGTCTCTACTAGGTGGAATTCTACATATCTAATGCTAGATACATCTCAGAGGTTTGAGGAGCAGGATCCTTATATGCTTCAAGAGTTAGAAAATCTGCCAACAAAATCTGATTGGACAAAAGCTAGATTCTTGGTAATTGTTTTGGAAAACTTTTATCAGCTGACTGTGAAGGTTTTCGGTTCCAAATATATGACTTGGAATACTTTTTTCACTGATATTAGTCACATTCATGGCATTTTAATTGAAATGGCAGCAAGTGATAATGATGTTTTGAGTTCAATGGCAAGATCAATGAAGGAGAAATATGACAAGTATTGGGGAAAGATTGAAAAGATGAATATGTTGATTTTTATTTCCTCTATTCTTGATCCTCGAACTAAACTTGAATACCTTGAATTTGTGGTTGGCCAAATGTATGGTGAGTTCGATGGTGCAACACTAGCTGGCCTTGCAAAAGATGCAATGTTTGAGCTGTTTAATGAATACAAGATGCTTAGCACACTTGCCTCACATTCTGCCTCTTCTTCACTTTCAAGTGATTCTCAAAGGGGTAAAACTACATTTCATGGAGATGCCTCTAAAACAATCACTGATAGGTACAAGTTCGAATTTAAGAAGAGAAAAATGGAACTTGGGGGTAGAGATGCAAAATCTAAATTAGATATATATTTGAATGAGGAGTCTGAGGAAGATGATGAGAGATTTGATATCTTGTTGTGATGGAAGGCTAACAGCCTTAGATTCCCAATCCTTTCTAAAGTTGCTCGTGATGTGTTAGCAGTCCCAATTTCTACTGTTGCCTCTGAATCTGATTTTAGTACCGGAGGTCATGTTCTTGATACATTTAGGAGTTCTTTGACTCCTAGAATTTTACAAGGTTTAATATGTGCTCAAGATTGGCTTAGGTCCTCCAAGACAGAATTGAATGTAGAAGAAAATCTGGAAGAGCTTGAAGCCTTTGAATCTGGTAAGCTATCAAAATTCTTATTGCAGAATTGGAAGTATTTCTTTATTTCTAATAATTGCCTTTATGATACTTAATGAATTTTGTTTGTTCTTGCAAAGTTGCTAAAGGTGGGAGCTGAACCAACTATAATTGACCTTTGAGAGGTCACAAATGCTGAAGTTTGAGTGTTGAGAGTTGAACCAACTCTTGTTGTAGTTTCTAGACAATGACTTTTCATTTTCGATTGTGGATTGTAGTTTATGATTTGTGGACAAGTTAATATTGACTTTTATTTCTGCATTATGGATTATGGAGTGTGAATTTTTAGTTTCACTAGTTTGTAGTTTGTGGATCAGTGATCCAACTACTATGTGTGTTTGAGATTGTGGAATATCAATACTGATTTCAAGTTCATGTTTGTTTCATTGTTTGTGGCTCAATTATTGTATTGAATTCGGTTAAATTTGCTGGCTTTTCTGAAATTCGGATAAATAACCGAATTCTGAATTGAAATCGGATTGAATTCAAATTCAAAATTTTCTATTTCGATTATGAATTACGTCAAATTTTTCCAGATTCATTTACCGAAAATTACCGATTTGAAGCTACTTAATTACCGACTTCGAATTCGATGCTCACCCCTAACTATTAAAACATTTACTCCAACATAAATCTTTTCATGACCCTTTAACTTTTTCTTAGTGGTGCACAATTTTCTAAGAAATTTCGCATATCGAGAAATTTGCTTAATGGCATCAAGAAAGAGAATATTTACCTCAACCTTGCAAAAAGTTTCTAAAATCTCTTGCTCTTGCTCCTCCTTTAGATTTTGCATATTGACTAGAAAATGGAGAATGAGGCATTACCACTATTGGGGGTTCATCTTTGGACTCTTTCCTGGGAAGGCCTGGAGTTGGGGATCTCATTGTTTCTTTCTCAACTTGCTCTTCGATCTCATACTTAGGTACTCCTTTTTGAGGCTCTTGCAATTCTTTGCCACTTCTCAACGTAAATGCACTCACATTTTGCTTGGAGTTGATAATGGTCTGCGAAGGCAATTTCCTCGAAACTTGAGACTCCAATCGATTCACTGCAAACGCCAGCTGTCTCATTTGACTTTCCAGGTTTTGAATACTTGTTTTTGTCTCCTGTTGAAATTGTTGTGTATTAGTAGCTAAAGATTTCACAATTTTCTTCAAGGGACATACCTAGTTTAGAAGTTTGTTGTTGCTGTGAAATTGGGGAGCCTAGGCTGATTTTGCTGTTGGTGAAATTCTGGTGGCCTTGCAACATAACAAAAATTTGAACGATCTTTCCATCCTGAGTTGTAGGTGTTTGAATAATATGATCAAAACGCCTTTGAGGTGGACCTAGAAATCCTCCAACTACATTCGCATGTTCATTCAGATCAGCTCATAGTATGGGGCATATGTTAGTTGAATGACCCAAAACATTGCAAATTTCACATATTTTAATTTGCTGCACTTGTCCCATAACTAATTGTTCTACAAAAGTAGTTAGAGAATCTAATCTTTGTTCAATTGAAGAAATATTTACCTCACTGACTTTATGGAAAATATAGTTCTGTCTGTCACCAAATTGCTGAACATTAGCAGCCATATTTGAAATCAGTCTCTTGGCTTTTGTGGGTGTTTTATTCACTAATGCTCCTCCACTAGCAGTATCAATTATCTTCCTATCCGTTGATGATTGTCCTCATAGAAGTATTGGATAAGAGGCTGGTACAAAATTTGGTGATAAGAGCAGTTT
The DNA here is from genome assembly GCF_003713205.1 of Coffea eugenioides. NCBI lineage: Eukaryota > Viridiplantae > Streptophyta > Magnoliopsida > Gentianales > Rubiaceae > Coffea > Coffea eugenioides. Next base: position 5,921,035 of record NC_040039.1, read on the forward strand.
GCACGTAATTGTTTGAATCTTTTCCAATACTCGTGCAAGGTTTCTCCATTGAATTGTTTAATTCCATAGATATCCTTTCTAATGCTTGCCGCTCGGGAAGTAGGGAAAAAAATTTTCAACATATGATAGGGTGTGTAATTGCTATTAAATTTATAAATATTTTTCCTTGATTTTGGCCAAATATTGCATTATTAGATGGATTTTACTTATATTTGGCAATTGGTGCTAATTTTAGGAATATGGCATGAGAAAGAGTGAAAGTGGTTTAATGAAAATTTTTAACCAGTTCTGAGTGGCCGCCTCTAAAGCTAGCCCTCAAGTCCAAAGAGATTGGATTTTTCGCGCGCGTGATAGTTTCCCAATTCAAGTCAAAGTCTTTAGAAACATGTTTCCTTACACGAGATGATTGGTCTTCCATGTTTCCAATTTATATTGGAAACGGTTTAGGCTATCTTTTGTTAATTTAGGGAATATCCTTTTGTTAGAAAAATTAGGAAAGTATTAGTAGCTGGAAAGGAGATAGAAACGAAAAAAAGGGGGAATTGCTTCTTGGTTTTTGGCTAATTACTTAGAATATTGTCGAAAAAAAATCGGAAGAATGGTTGTCTGACAATGGGGTAGTGCAAACTGCTAGGCTTAGTCAGCCCGACAGCAAAATTCAATTTTTTTTTTAAAAAAAGAACAGTGGCTGCCGGGCTGACAAAAAGTGTCAGTCCGACCGAGCTGACTGGAAAAGTTTGGAAAAAAAAAGGTGCGGCACCGCATGCACTTACTTTCCAAGTGTTTCTTCTTCTCATTTCTCAGACTCTCTATCTGTATATGACTCACAGGTGGTGTGGACTTTCGGACCCTTAGCTTCCATATTTTATTGTCCACGACACCACTTTCCTCCCCAACTTTCACTCAGTCACCACGCCAGCAGTTATATCATATGGATAAATTCACTTTTTTTTGTTTTGGTTCTTTTTTTGCCTTTCTAAATTTATTTTTTATAGCACTTGTTTCGTTATAATCTTTTTTTATTCAGTATAATAAGTAGAAGGTTTCGAACTCGATATTTTAGAATTATAACCCATTTATTTTAACTTTCTGTAAAGTTATTTAAATTTATTTTTGCAAACTAAGTTATCAATTTATGTAATCTTTTGCACCCATTATTAGTTTTAAATATTTACTTGTAATATTCAGTAAGCCTAATTACCAATTTTTTACCCATCCGTACTTTATGTCACAAAATTGTATACTATTTAATAATTGAACAATAAGAATATAAAAATTTGAACTAACTACTACAAAAGTTAACATAAAAATTTAATCCAAAAATTTTGAACTCCTAGCATTTTATTCGTGTGTAAATTTAAAATTTCATTTTGGAAAGGTAGGAAAAGAGGATAAAACTTGTCATAAATTGATAATACTGAAAAAAAGAGCAAATTAATAAACTAAGAGAAAATAAAATGATAAGATAAAACTAACAAATAATAATAATAATAATGAAATAAAAGTAGCTAATATCATGACAAAATGAAAAATTTTTAAAAAAATGGGTGAGGGCAGGAAGGAGATTTGGGGGAAGACAATTCTAAATGGGTTAATTGGGTTTGATGGGTTATCCAATAGTATCCATTTATATAAATTGGTATTATTGGGTAACTCATTTATATCCATATGCAAAAGTTTAAGATAACCATACCTATCTATTCATGAGGGAGTATGGATAAATTTAATTAAATGAATTTGTTTGACACCTATACCTGCAGCTATCTAATTAAATTTACCACATGCTTACCTTGAGCAATAAACTTTTTGTATAAACCGAGTCACTATTTGTTCCTGAGCGGCTATGCGTTGCATTGGTTCGAACTCATTATAAGGGTCCATATTCATTGTTATGAAGAAAATGAGAAACAAGCATCAATCTTAATCTTGCATGATAGTTCTATAAAACATTAAAAAAAAGTCCAGCCTTTTTTTTTTTTCAAAACTTTTGCAGTCCACAGCCCGGCAGGACTGACACAAGTGGTTTCATTTGCTGCCGGGCTGTGTCTATTCTTTTTTAAAAAAAAATTTTGGATTTTGCTGCAGGGCTGACTAAGCCCGGCAGCAATAGTTTTGCACTACCCCATTGTCAGACCACCATTCTTCCGATTTTTTTTCGACAATATTCTAAGCAATTAGCCGTCTTTTTCTAGAGATGTCAGCAATGAATTTCTTTCTTTTTTTTTCTTTTCCTCTCTTATTGACGAACGACTATGTGCAACCTTTATCATCTTTTGCATGGATTGTTCTCAATTGAGAGCAATTAATTTCTCTTTCTAGTTAAGGGACAACTGAAAATTTGATTCAACAATAATTGCGAGATCAAATTGAATTTATTAGTTTCTTTTATTCATTGACACTTGCATGTTTCCTGATTTTTCATGGTTGTTTTATTGTTTGAATATAAAGGATTTGATATTTAATTCAACCTAATAATCTGTTACCTGTTAAGACAGTTAAATCCATAATTGTTTAATTATTTTAAATTAGTGATAACTGGCATGATTGGATTTATGTTAGGAGACGTACGATGTAATTTAAATAAACTCTCGTAATGTGTTTATTGGTTAGAATATGGCTTTTTAGTTTCTAAGGTAAATAGAAAATTGAATCATATGGTCATACCTAAAGTTATATTCTGATTAAGGAGGTACTTAATGGTCATACCTTAACTATTGATACAGTAAAAAAAAGTTGATTGTCAGAGATCGTTGGCAATTATAACCTGTGTGTCAATGAATAACTAAAATTATTATTGCATCAATGAGCGGTTGTGTGAACTATTTTTGAAGCTTCTCCTTGGCTAGAGCTCTTCTTATTATTGATTAATTTTAATTTACTTTCATTATTTAATTGTGTTTATTTAAGTGAATTGATTATTTATTTTACTTATTCAAAATCTCCCAATAACTCTTACTCTAAAAGAAATAAAATTTTCTCCAATCCATGTGGAGATGATCCTACTCACTACTATATGTAAATTTAAATTTTCTTGAATAGGTATTTTATTATTATTCAGACTCGACACCTGTCAAGAAATTGTTGTTTCATATCAGTCCCCCATCGTAATTGATCCAATGGGCAAATAATAGAGCTAGTCCTTAGCTTTATCAGTTAAGGAAAATGAAAAAACATTTACTTTTAATTTAATTTACTCCCTTGTGATTCCTTGAGGCTTTATGGTTAAGTATACCACATAAAATTCCTTGAAATGCTTGTGAGGATCTTTACCTGCAATCTCATGAAAAGAAGGAAGTAAGTGAATTAAATTAGATTTTAACTCAAATGGTACATCTAAAGCAGGATATGTTATGCAAAGAAGTTGCTAATTTAAATCTGGAGCAGCTAGTTCTCTCAAGGTTCTCTCGTTTGCATGATTTCAATCTCCTCTTTGGATTCATTGGAAGATTCAACCAAATTAGATGCTAGTTTTAAACTTGAGGATAAAGATGGTGGCTTTGAATGTTGTTAGTTTCCTTTTTCAATCTACATGTTGTCTTCTCTATCTCAGGATTGTATTTTAATTCACTTTTTTTTTTTTTTTTTTTTTTTTTTTTTTTAGAATCGATTAACTTTTCTATCTAGCCATAATTTTTTTTTTTTTAATTTTTTTTATTTATTTATTCATGGAAAATATAACAAAATATTCCTCTTACATAATCCTCATTTTTCTAATTGAAGGTATCCCTATTCTGTCCAAACGGATTGCCCCACGAGGCAACCTTGGGAATGTACTGAAGGTGTCATAAATCTCAATTTGTTTATCTGGATGAGATATACCCACATTAGATAAAGCATCAGCAACTGTGTTAGCCTCCCGATAGCAGTGCGTGAATCTAGATGGATCATCTAATAACTGCCAAATCTGGTTGACGTATCTTCGAATTTTCCACGGACATTGAGTACGACGTTGAATGATCCCAATTAAAACCAATGAATCTGATTGTACACATATGTTTCCAAAACCCTTATGTATACAGATCTGAAGACCAATAAGAAGAGCACAAGCCTCTGCACGGAGACATGTAGTTTCTCCCAGATATGCCGAAAAACCAATCATTGGCAATCCAGTGGAATCCCGGAGTATGCCCCCACCTCCACCTATTCCTGGATTACCCTTAGCACATCCATCCGTGTTAAGAGTATACCTCCCTGTCTCTTTGGTTTCCCAGCGGATACCTTGATATACAACTGTACCTCCAGGTGCATTTGACCAATCATACAATTGACAAAAAGATTGTAGTCTTATCAGTTGTTTAAAATGTATTCCTACCATGGATTGGACTTCTGAGAAGATGGCTTGGCGAATGGCTGATGATTGCATCTGGACACCCTCAAACATTGCTTTGTTCCTTGCCTTCCAAATCTGCCAGCAAATTACACTAGGAAGAATACGACAAATAAGCCTTCGTAACTCAGAATCCTGTGAAAACAACCACCAATCTACTATGCGTGCTCGTAGAAAAGATCCTGAGAATTTTATTCCACATAACCCTCCAAAATAATTCCAAAGTAATGACGCAATGTGTCCATTGGAGAATAAATGCTCAATAGACTCCTCAGAAGCCTCAGTGCAGCAAAAGCACTTTGATGGCAAATGGAAACCAAATTTACGAAGCTTATCCGGTGTCGGTATTCTCCTCAGAAGAAGTCTCATCATGAAAAATGAAACTTTCACAGGTATCCGAGGGTGCCAAATGGAAGCAAATACCATAGACGTGGGTCGGGCCTGCCTAATATCCCCAAAAGCTGAGTGTAGAGAGAAATTTCCAGTTGTTGTGGGCATCCAAATGACTTCAGCTATACTTCCTTCTTCTGGGGCCATTTGTTCTGAAATGGAATAAGCAATTTCCTTTGGCAATGTATGGTAAAGAAGGTTCAAATCCCAATGGCCGTTGCTTACGAAGTTTCGGAACGTCAAATTTGGGATAACCGGAACCTTTAGAAACAATGCACCACTCCCCAACCAGTTATCGTACCAAAAATGACACGCCCCATATTTGGCCACCCATAATATTGAGAGTTCCACTTGTCTGCTCACATTGATCATCCTTCGCCAAATTGCCGAATCCGTTGGCCTGAGTTCTACCTGACAAGGATGCAGACATTTACAATACTTTGCTTTCATGAAGGTTGACCACAGTGATGATTCTGTTCGGAATTTCCACCATAACTTGGAGGAAAAGGCTATGTAGACGTCACATAATCTCCGAAATCCAATTCCCCCTTCCTCAGCTGGATAGCACAATTGAGGCCAACTTATCCAATGAAGCTTCGACTCCTCGGGTGAGGATCCCCACAGGAATGCCGAGCATGCCTTTTCTATAGTTTTAAACACCGAACTGGGAATAACTGCAGCTGACATTAGGTGAACTGGTATTGATGATAATACATGCTTGATTAGAATAATTTTTCCTCCAAAGGAAAGTAACCTTGATTTCCAAGACAGAATCCTTGCTAGTATTGCGTGACAAACTTCTCCAAAATAAGATGATTTGCATCTTCCAATGTAGAGCGGAAACCCTAAATAGCGTACTGGAAATGACTTGCGGGCAAACCTAGAAATGCGATCAAGCAGCCGTCGTCTTGCCATTGATACAGATGGATGAACTAGATAACAGCTTTTTTGTACATTTATTAATTGGCCCGAACATCTTTGATAATCATCTAACACTTTCATGATAGCCTTCAGGGAAAATGAGGATCCATTTGCAAAAATAAGAACATCATCCGCAAATGCCAAGTGAGTAATAGACGGGCATCCATATGGAACTTTGAAACCCACAAATCTTGGTTGCATGACAAGATTATTCAGTGCTCTAGATAACACCTCTGCCCCTATAATAAATAATGCTGGTGATAATGGGTCACCCTGACGGAGTCCTCTCGAAGATTTGAAAAAACCATATAAGGATCCATTTATAATGACGGAAAACCAGACATTAGAAATCAGTCGCCAAACCATATCAATGAATCTCTCACCAAAACCGAACCTTCTCAGAACATTGATAATATGACCCCATGCCACTCTGTCATATGCCTTAGACATGTCTAGTTTCATAACCACATTGATAATATAACCACATTATATAATTATACGAGAAGATCAAGGTATAAACTAGCAACAAAATAATAAGAAAATAAAAATAAAAATTCAAAGAAAATAAATCAACAAAGGCACTAGTCCTCAGCAATGGTGCCAAAATTTGTTGGGTGTCAAACTAACAAAAATAAAATTTCCCACTCTAAATATATAAACTCAAGTATAGTGATGAACAGGGTCATATCCTTAGGGATTGGGTGATTTATTTCTTTATAAAGAAACAATAAATAATTATAGGAAATTAAGCTAAGTAATTTACTTAAATGAAAATAATAATTCAAAAATGAAATAAAGCTAAATTAATAAAAGACAAATTACTAGTCAAAGGATTAATCTTCACGATGATTCAATTAGCTGATTATTGATACAAGGATAAAACCATTTATTTATAAATAAACTGATTATGGTTGTCAACAAAATCTGACAACCTGCCCTCCTTACTATTTCGCTAATCATAACAAATAAACAACTCTAAATAAATTCTTAGAATTTAACCTATTGACAGCATTAATAATTAGAAAAGCTACAAATTATAATCAACTAACACATAAATTCGATTCATTTAGGCTAGATTATTTATTCTTGTAATATAAATTTGAAAATTTCTAATACAATCAAATTATATCACTTGCCACAAATACTAAAACCATCAAACAATTACGGATTTAGTATTTTAGATAGTGATAGATTATTTTGTCAAACTAAATAAGGGCCCCTTATTTAATTCGAGCAAAACAATCATCTCAATAACGAACAGAGAATATATAAATATTTATAAATATATGAAAAAAATAAAACATATTAGATCTCACAGTATTCGATGAACTAAATATTTGATTATTCTTCGACTAAAACAAGAAACTAGCATTCCTAATGTTGAATTCACAACGAAAAGAAAAAGTAGGGTTTATTGTTAAAAGAGAAAAAGAAGAAAAGGAATCAAGAAAAGAGTTGTTGGACGAACGGAAGCCTAAAGAATGGTTCGTTCCTCCATTTATTGTACGTTTTGCCCATGCTAATGAGGAAAAGATTGCTTTTCCTTTCTGGACGCGTACTTAAAATCAACTAACCAACAAAATATATCAATTGGTTTCCTAAATAAATTACATTACATCATATCCAATTAGGATCTCCAATTTTGTGACTAATATAGACAATCAAGAGGCGTAGCTGACTTCCTAATCAAATAACAAATTTGTCTTGTGTTCGGCGGACTCAAGACTTCACAACAAAATAAGAAGTGATCATGCCTTGTAAAGTAAAGTCTCCTGGGAATTCAGTTTTTAATGCACTTTTATTCTCTTTTTTCACCATAAATTCCTAGAAACAATACCAAAAATCAAATCTTACATATATAAAGCGTGAATCGCTTATGAACAATGCAGAATGAGCCGGTTATGCCATTGTTTTTGTGAGTTTGAGGGGCGTGTTGGTCTTTTGCTGATGGGTGGTAGTGGTTTTGCTGGAATTTCACGCGATGTCCCGATTGTCCGCGTGGGCCTCTTCATGTGATTAGCATTAGCCTTAAAGGTGCTTCATTTTTCGATAATGCTATTTGCTGTTTCTCCCTTACTCAGGACATTGCAACATTTTTCGGTAACTCGGGACACCGGAAGATGCATGCTATAGTATTGTAGTTTCTTTGTAATTTATTTGTTCTTCATTCCTCTTTTGTTTGAGTCATTGTTGCCCCTTGTGATCCGAAGAGTTGGGCCACCTTAGCTATTTATGAGTATTAGTTTACCCTTAGGTGTTTGCCATATTTTCCAATCATGCCATTTATTTTCCCCTTCATTCAACATGTATGTTATATTTGCTTGGTTGCTTTGTAATTTTGTTGTTTTTTGACCCTAATTTTTGTTGACTTATTGTTCTCTTTTGTGGACAACTGTTAGGATCTGAGCTGCAATTTCATTCAGATCAATCTAGTATCAAGGAAAAAGAAGAATGAAGACAGAGTGCGAAAGGGAGAGAAAAGTGAGTAGAAGAAGAAAGGGAAATGAAAGAGAGCAACTGAATTCTGTTATTGCCTAACGACTGTACATGTGTGGGCCCCTTTTATTACTTCTCTGCTGATACGCTACTAACTGCCTAACTAACAATTGCACCGCCATAATTCCCTGAACCCTTATTAATTGGAACGACACCGTTCAGTGTACTACTCACCCCAATTACTAACCCAATTTGCTAACCCAATTTCCTAACTCTGACCCAATTACCCGATGCCTAACAATTCCTCCCCCATTAAGGCAGACTTGTCCTCAAGTCTGGAACGCAGGAAACTGACTCTCAATGAATGTCTTGTCCTCCCATGAAGCTTCATCATAACTCAAATGGTCCCATTTGATCAGAAACTGTATGACAGGCCTCTCGCCGCGCATGATAACCCTCCTCTTCAAAATGACCTCTGGTTTTAGTGGACACTGATCACGTTCATCCAGTTCTGGCAACTGAGGAGAGCTACTCTTAAGTGGCCCAAGCTTCTTTTTCAACAATGAAACATGGAACACCGGATGAATTCTTGCATCTGGAGGTAGTCTGAGCCTATAGGCAACTGCTCCCACCTTCTCCTCTATCTGAAATGGTCCATAGTACTTTGCAGCCAACTTGAGGCATTTCCTTACGGCCACAGATTGTTGCCTATACGGTTGCAGCTTCAAAAACACCCAATCCCCCTTATCAAAGTGTCTCTCAGTTCTGTGTTGGTCCGCGAAGTGCTTCATCCTCTGTTGAGCCTTCGCGAGGTGATCCTTGATGGAGCTTGAAATTCTGCTTCTTTCTTGTACCATGTCAGCTACTGCAGGCATCACTGAATCCAAATAAGGTTCAAGTGGTAATGGTGTAGGTTTGTACCCAAAGAGGGCTTCAAAAGGGGTCATGTTCAAGCTAGAGTGGTAGGTGGAATTGTACCACCATTCCGCTAGTGAGATCCATTTGCTCCACTGGGATGGAAGTTCACCTGTCATACACCTCAGGTAGCTCTTCACACATTGATTCAACCTCTCACTCTGACCATCCGTTTGCAGATGATAAGATGAGGTGTAGTGCAGTTCCACCCCTACCAACTTAAAAATTTCCTTCCAGAATAAACTGGTGAACACTTTATCCCTATCAGTGATGATAGAGTTTGGCAAGCCATGCATCCTGTAGATGTGATCCAGAAATATCTGAGCAATGGACTTAGCTGTGAAAGGGTGAGTAAGCTGGATAAAATGTCCAAACTTGGTGAATCTGTCAATCACCACCAGGATAGTGTCGTACCCCTGTGACTTGGGTAACTTTTCAATAAAGTCCATGGAAATGTGAAGCCAAGCTTGCTTAGGAACAGGGATGGGTTGTAACAGTCCAGGATAAGGCACATGCTCGGCTTTGTTCTTCTGGCAAATTTCACAACTCTGCACATATGCTATCACCCCCTGCTTCATGCCAGGCCAAAAGAATAGGGACTTGAGCTTTTGCCAGCAGTTCCTTTGACCTGAGTGACCCTCTATGGCTGAGTCATGTAAAGTCCAGATCAATTTACTTCGGATGCTGTTGGCACCTCCTACATATATCTTCCCCTGGTACTTAAGAATCCCATCCAGCAGGCTGTAGTTAGCATGTGAATTAGGATCCAAGAGTAATTGGCTCATAATGTCTTGGCTTTGAGTGTCCCCTTCATAGCTCTTCTGCAATTCCTCCATCCAACTAGGCTGAACAGATGTGATAGCCACACAGGATCCAAGCTGTTCCTGATGTACAGCTGCATGCCTTCTGGATAAAGCATCTGCCACTTGATTGTCGACCCCTTTCTTGTACTCAATCTTATAGTCCAACCCCAGTAGCTTAGTCATCCACTTGTGTTGTAAAGCAGTGTTCAACCTCTGATCTAAGAGGTACTTCAGGGATTGGTGATCTGTTCTTATAATGAAATGATTTCCCACCAAATAATGCCGCCATTTGGTCACAGCCATTACCAAAGCCAAAAGCTCCTTTTCATAAACAGAAAGTCCCAAGTTTTTAACTGAAAGAGCCTTACTCAAAAAAGCAATGGGGTGTCCTTCTTGCATAAGGACAGCTCTGATACCTCTTCCACTGGCATCAGTCTCCACCACAAATGACTTGTTAAAATCTGGCAGTTGGAGTACTGGAGCTGAGCACATCAATTTCTTCAAGTGTTCAAAGGAATCTTGTGCTTGGCTGTTCCATTTGAAGCTATCTTTCTTCAATAGTTCTGTAAGTGGTTTACACACTGACGGGTATTTTACATACGTACAAGCTAAAAAATACCGAATTACACCCGTTCACTGCAAGTATACAGATCAACTAGTAGTTTAGGGTATATATCGGGTCGATCCCACAGGGAAGAGTGAACAATTATCGGTATTACTAAAGCTTCTCTATTATTTAGACTATCAATGAATTATAACAAATTTAACCTACTGAAATTATGCAAGAAAATAGCAAATGAAAGCTCCTTAGGTTGTGGTATCCCTAACTACTCATGCAAGTGCTATATTTGGATCATTAAGTACTACATCTAGGCTAGTTATGGTGTAATTTCCTTAAACATATGAAACCTACTTTCGTAGTGAATCAACTATACTCATAACTAATCCATACCTATTTTCATGGTTATGAAATTAGCTACAAGTTCATTTCTTCAATGAAATTACATGAAATGAATCACTAAAAACCACATAAGTGCACCTCTACTTTCGTGAGTGTACTCCCTATGTTTAGCACTTCTTGAACTAGTGTTAAATCTCAATTTTCATTGCAGAAACAACACCTTAGATAATCACAATTAATGGTACCAGATTAATCATGATTTAAAGAGTCAAAGTGCTAAATAACTTGCTCAAATCGTAGCAATCAAATAACCAAACAATTAACACTAACAATCATAGAAAGTTCAACCAAACCCAAGGTATAAACTTTAGAAACACATAATGAACACAAAATCCAGAACTTGTATATTAACTAAACTTGGAATCAAATACAAAAGATAAAGAGTTTGGAAGGAATACAACCCTTGTCACATGAGCTTTCTTCCTTGCCTTCTTCATCCTCCATCTTCATCCTAATCTAGATAATAAACAAGAATGGAAAAGCTACACTACTCTATACTAAGCTAAACTAACACTAGGAAGATGAAAGAGCTACATTTCTGCAGCTTCAAGCTTTCTCCCGTAGCTCACTCTCTATTTTTCTGCTATGGACTCCAATCTCTTCCTTCAATCTTGCAATCTTCGCTATTTTATGATGAAAGATGGTCAAGAAATGAGGCCTCCACCTTCCTTTTACAGCTGGAGATGTTTCTCACATGTCTAGCAACGCATGTGAGTTGGTGGAGGTGAAATTGAGTTTTACGCGTACAAAGCAGCCTTTTCTGACCACAATCCGGCCAGGAATCCGGCCACAAATCCGGCCAAATTCCGGCCGGATTGCTACAGTGACCATTTGGTCACTTCTGGTTCAATTTCCAGCTCTGCTCCGATTTTGCATCAACTTCCACTGAACTTTTCTTGATGATAAAAGCTGATTTAGCTCTTTACCAAAACATGAAACTTGTAACCCTTTGAGTTAGCTTTCCAATGCATCAAGAATCACCTCATTTGGATCTGTGTAGGCTGAGAAATGACCGGAATACCCTTACCTGCTCATTGCCCTGTTCCAGTTTCGACCAGTAGAAATTTGCTATTGTAATTCGGCATTTTGACCTAGAAAACCTTTAAACTGGATTTAGATGTCTTCACCAAAGTTGTAGATATATCTCTTATCTTCAAATGGGTTCAAGAATCATCTCAATCCGATCATTGTAGCTCAAGTTATAGCCGAAATACGAAAATGTGTCAAAACTGTCAAAATACACAAAATCCAAGTAAAAAGTGATAAAAACCTCATTTAATTGAACAAAAGCATTTTATACCAATTATAGCCAAAATAAATCATTTTCTTCCAATAATATACCCAAAGTGACTAAAAATAATATAAAATATCATACAATTATTACGTAAATTAGTCACTTATCACACACCAGGCCATAGTGCTTGATAAATCGCCTGTAGTAGCCTGTAAGTCCAAGGAACCCCCTCAACTCTTTGACTGTCTGAGGTACAGGCCACTGGAGGATGCTACTGACCTTTGAAGAGTCCATGCTGACCCCCTTGTCTGTGATGGTGTGTCCCAAGTAGTCAACCTCCTTCTGAGCGAAGGCACACTTAGATTTCTTGACATAGAGCTGATGTTTCCTCAGGACCTCAAATACAGTCCTGAGATGTTGAACATGTGTATCCATGGTAGGGCTGTATACCAGAATATCATCAAAAAATACAAGTACAAACCTCCTCAGATATGGTTGGAACACCTGATTCATGAGGGACTGGAATGTTGCTGGGGCATTAGTGAGTCCAAATGGCATGACTAGGAACTCAAAATGTCCACAGTGAGTTTGGAAAGCTGTCTTGAATGTATCTTGGGGCTTGACTCTAATCTGGTGGTATCCAGCCGTGAGGTCCAGCTTTGTTTTGTAAACTGAGCCAGTTAATTCATCCAACAGTTCATCCACATTGGGTATGGGGAATCTGTCTTTAATGGTTAATTCATTCAACCTTCTATAATCCACACAAAAATGCCAAGTCTCCTCTTTCTTTTTGACCAACAATACAGGGGATGCAAATGGACTGTTACTGTATTTGACTATCCCTTTCTGGAGCATTTCTGCCACCTGTGTCTCTATTTCCTCCTTATGGCAATGGGGATATCTATACGGCTTCAACTTGAAGGGTTGTGCTTCTGGTTTCAGATTAATGGCGTGATCAACACTCCTGCTGGGAGGTAGGGAGCTTGGAGTTTGGAACACATCTTCAAATTCCTGGAGCAGCTCTCTGACTTTCTCTAGAATAACCTCCTTTTTTTCCTCTGATTCACCTTTATACTTCAAGGCCATGCACATTTGCCTTTTGTACTCTATGAATGTCCTTAAATCCTTCCCTCTAATCAAGTCCATCTCGCAGTCCTCAGCTTGTCCATGCAAGTGAATCTCACTTCCTTCATGGTGCAGTGATATCCTTAGTTGTTGAAAATCAAAGGTGATAGGGCTAAAATGTGTCATCCAATCTATCCCCAATATTATGTCCCATCCGTCTAGCTCCATCACCTTTAAATCAAATTTAAAGTTATGTTGGTTGATTATCCAGTGTACATTTGGACAAATAGCATTGCTAGTCACAGTGGTTCCATTTCCCATGATGACAGAAAATGGTTGATCAACCCATTTGTAGTCAATATTCATCCCAATGACCTTCTCACTGTTAATGTAGCTATCAAAGCTACCAGTGTCTACCAGTATGAAAACCTTCTCACCATCGAGTATGCCTGTCAATGTAATGGTTTTTCTGCGCAAGGAATCAGATAATGCATGCAAAGACATCTCCATAGTTTGCCCTGGATTACCAGTTTGTTCATCATGTTCCCCTATTGCATCCTCAAAAGCAGCCTCGTCCTCCTCTTCTAGTATCATGCAGTTAACATGCCCTAGTGCACACTGGTGGCCCATACTGTATTTTTCTCCGCACTTAAAGCATAGTCCCTTGCTCCTCCTATACTGCAGCTCCTGTGTTGAAATTTTCTTCAACTCCTTGTTATCCTCTTGTAGCCTGTTACTGAACCTAGAAGTCTTAACATTATTATTGGCAGGAATTTTATAGGTATTGCTGCCTAAGGCTGAAGTATTTCCTTTTGACATTCCAAACCTATTCTCCCCAGGTGGTCTGAAGTTCTCCTTGGAGTGTTTATTCTGTGCTTTGAGTGAGTACTCCTGCCACTGTGACAACTCAAAAGCCTCAATCAGTGTAGCTGGTTTTAGCATTCTAATCATCGGCTTGATCTCTTCCTTTAAGCCACTAATGAAGCTAGAGATGAAGTAGTTCTCATCCAAGTTCCTGTTCTTAATCAACATCAACGGCTTCAACTCCTCAAATTTTTCCTGATATTCCTCTATACTGCCTTCTTGTCTTAATTTGTTGAATTCCTCCACCACATCCTTACATGTGCTATCTGTGAATCGTTTACACAATAGATCTCCGAATTCTGCCCAACTCAATCCAGGCCTTTCGAGCTTAACACCTTGGAACCACTTATCAGCCCTCCCATCTAAGTACATTTCTATTATTTCTACCTTCTGGTGATCTAAGATTTGGTAGTTTATAAAGTATTTGTCACATTTACGCAGCCACTCCCTAGGACTGTTCCCAGTGAACAACTGTAAGTCTATTTTTGGTGGATTTGGAAGCTGGAACTTACCCCAATCTCATTTGCAAGCATTCTGTTGATCTACTTCAGGTCGCAACCTCTGATAATTTGGGGGTGTAGGAAGGAGTGGCGGCAGATCCGCCATTATTCTTTCCTCCCTATCAGCGCCTTTGTCCTGCGTACAGTTCATCTTGGATAGGAGTGCGTTGAACTTCTGATCCAAGGATTTGCTAAAGTTCTGCTCCATTCCGATCAGCAGATTCTCCATTTTTTTGTTGTTTTCTTCTAATTATTCCTTCAATTTGTCCTTGAGCTGTTGCTGCTCCGACTGGTGGGACAGCAGCGCTTCCATCGACTCCTGGAGTTTGAGTTCTTGTCGCTTCACTTGATCTTCCAAAGTCCTGAATCTCGTGCCTTCTGCCATCGAAATTGGTTGTACTTCCAAGGATCTAAGGCTCTGATTACCAATTGTTAGGATCTGAGCTGCAATTTCATTCAGATCAATCTAGTATCAAGGAAAAAGAAGAATGAAGACAGAGTGCGAGAGGGAGAGAAAAGTGAGTAGAAGAAGAAAGGAAATGAAAGAGAGCAACTGAATTCTGTTATTGCCTAACGACTGTACATGTGTGGGCCCCTTTTATTACTTCTCTGCTGATACGCTACTAACTACCTAACTAACAATTGCACCGCCATAATTCCCTGAACCCTTATTAATTGGAACGACACTGTTCAGTGTACTACTCACCCCAATTACTAACCCAATTTGCTAACCCAATTTCCTAACTCTGACCCAATTACCCGATGCCTAACAACACGGATGGATGTCCGTGTGGCCTTCTTGGATGGGAACATTTTGCCAGTCAACAATTTCATGTAAGCAACGCCTGGCTAACACCAATGCAACCCACCGCCACGGCCTAACTTTTTTCTGCTTGCTCTCCCTGTCGGTTAAATAATTCTTTGTTACCTACCTGACGCATAGCATCAGGGCAGAATACCTATTTTAAGTATAATCTAGCAATTAACACTATTTTTTGGCAAAATAAATGAGAAAATATTCACAAATTAAACGCAAAACTAACCGTCTAACGAAGTTCGATGGAAACTTAATGGCTGGAAAGCCAATTTACTCTCTATGACAGGATGAATAAGCATCATTCAACAATCCATTTCTTCCATTGCCTCTTTTTATGCATAATGTACCCCTCTGCCCAAGTCTCTTTGTGAGTTCATAGACAGGGAACAGAGGAATATCTTGTGGGGATCAACTCTTGAAAATAGAAAGTCATATTTGGTAGGTTGGAACGCTGTTACTAAAACCAAATCTCAGGGGGGGGATGGTTTAGGATTAAAACAGTCTGATCTCAAGTTGTGATGGTTAAATTTTGTTGCAAGGTAGCTTCTAATCGTAACAAACCTTGGGTTAGTGCCTTAAAAACAAAGCTATTGATGCTTCAAAAACCTAAGAAAATAGATGTCTCACCCCACACCCTAAAGCAGGATCTTCTAATTTGTCTGGCCTCAAGAAAGGATTGGACCTTTTTAACAAAGGTCTGAGATAAGCCATTCATGATGGCCATTCTGCAGATTTTGGACTGATAAATGGCTACCTTCAGGAGCCATGAGAGATTATCGTCGAGGACCATTCAACCTTGGGGAAGAGGAGCTTCTGATGAATGACTTGATCAGTAGTGGGAGAGGGTGGAAGTGGGGAAAAATCTCTTATGACCTGCCTAACCAGTTGTCTTGTAGCATCCTTGCGATCCCTCATAGTCATGATATTAAGCTGCATGACACTTGTGCTGGGGAAATAGTAGCAGTGGACTGCTCTGTTCAAAGGAAGCTTATGAGCTTTGCTGCCTTCCCACAGACACCTTGAATCAGGATTTTGACCTTGGGTGGATTTGACACTCTGAAATGCAATCAAACATGGGGCTCACTACTGTAATCAAACATGGGGGAATCTGTGGAACACATTCTCAGATACTGTCCTTGTGCCACAGCTTTTTGTTCTTCTTTTTCTAATCCTTTTTACCAATCTGACTTTTCACAACTTCCTTTTAGGAGTTGGTTTCATAAGTGTTCGAAATTCTTGCATCCATCACAATTCTTAACATACCTTGGGGTACCTTCTTCCTTTTCGCTTATTCGCTCTCATCGAAAAATAGAAATGCAGCTGTCTTTGAACCAAGGGAAATGGAACAACAAATTAGTCTTTTCTTGCACTCAATTAACAGCTGATTTCTGCAGCCTTAGTCCTCGCCTATGTAAATCTAGTCTCAAAAGATAGATTACCTACATAAGATAGATCCATCCCTCCTCCTAATTTCTTTAAAGTGATTGTGATAGTTCATCCATAGGTAATCCACAGAAAGCGGAAGCAGAAAGCTTAATTCATGATTGCACTGGATGATGGATTGTGGTTGTGGTCGAAACTTGGGCTTCTGAACCAATGTAGTGGCTGAGTTAAGGAGTATTCCTGATGGACTCCAGATTGGACTGATCATCATATTACTAACCTCCATGTTGAATCTGATTCATCCACTGCCATTACAATGTTAAACAACTGCTCTTTTGATACTTTCTTGCTCCTCTCATTTTTCATTGCAGGATGCTAATCTCACAGTTCAGTGAATGCACCATCAAACATATATACAGAGAGGCAAACTGATGTGCGGACGAGCTCGCAAAGATGGATGGATACCTTTTGTCCGTGTTTTCACTTTTTAACTACTGTTCTCCCCAATCAGGATCTTTTTTAGTGATGATTGTAGACAGCGGCGGATTTAAGGTGGAGGCACTGGGCCCTTAAATTCCTATAGTATTCATAAAATTTTGATATAATTTCAAATGTGCCTCCAAAGTTTTTTTTTTTTTTTTTTGCCGGGCGGAGGGGTATCCAGGTCACCGGATAAACCGAACCCGACTAATCCCCCCAACCCGAAAGGAGAGGCCCCTTCCCCTCGAGCACGTTAATCATGGGACTCGATCCCTGGTGGGGAAGATGGACAACGGTCGCTGAGGAGCTTCCGTGACCACACGATGAAAGAAGTGAAAAAATTACATGGTCTTCTAAGTTGGTTCATGAATTAATATTCTAAAGAGATATGTGGGTTACAGAGTTTCATTTGAAATAAGTTAAAAAAGACTTTTCATTTCAACTTGTTGGTGAATATTTTTTTGCTTAAAAAACTAGAAAAAGAGTAGGTAAAAAATTTTAGTATTACTTTTGTCCCCATTAAAAATTTTTTCTAGCTCTGCTACTGATTGTAAAGGGACTAGCTTCCCTAAAATTACTGTAATTGACTCTTAAACTCGTCTTATTATTCATTATCTATGTCATCTGATTATTACCGAAAAAGAAAACACATTTTGCAAAGCTAAAAAGATTTACCATCCTCCGCGATACAAATGTTGCAGACTTGACAGGAAATTTGAAACATTCAGTTTCTACTGCAGGGGCTTCAATTTAATCTGAATTACTTATAAATGATGCCACAGATTTCCATTGAGGTACTAACTAGGCATGGCCACTTCAGATATCAAACCACATATCATCACTCAAAGGATACAATTCCAACTCTATATTCTATGTAGTGCCTTAAGTCCAAGGCCTCAAGATCCCCCCCACCCCCTCCCAGGCCCCCACCCAAAAAAAAAAAAACTTTTTCAGCATCACAACATATGTGTTGATCCTGGTCCAAGGGCTGACCCAAGTAATTTTTGGATCAAAATTCATTGGCTCAAAATGGTTAACCCAAATTACAAAGTAGCTAATGAGCCCAAGTTCTTAAATCATTTCCATTCCTCTTCCTCTTTTGATGTGGGATGCAACATTCACCCCACATTTAGGACTTTGCATCCTTGCAAAGACTCAGAATCCAAACTGTCCATTTGGTCATGTTCGAACTCTAAAGGTGACTCGTATGGGCTTTAGAGTCTCCCTCACAGCACTTAGCTCCTTGCACTTCCTTATGTAGTCAAATCCATATATATCTCACATAGAGACTACACGAGATTCACTCTAATACCGTCACGACCAAACTCTACGAGCTGGCCCAAGTAATTTTTGAACCAAAATCCACTGATCCAAAAGAATTAATACAAATTACAAAGAAGCCCATGAGTCCAAGTTCTTAAACCATTTCCTTTCCTCTTCCTCTTCCAATATGGGATGCTACAATATATATCTCGTGCAAAACGAAAACTATCATCAGGTATTTGGTACGCCCCTTCAAAACACATCCAGGTGCCATTCTTGTTGAAAATGTTATTAAGCTTTAAAAATGTCAATTTGCAGCAACACAATATATATTTTGTGCAAAACGAAAACTATCATCAGGTATCTGATGCGTCCCTTTATAACACATATAGGTGCCATTCCTGTTGAAAATGTTATTAAGCTTTAACAATGTCTTTTTGACTTTGCTTGCAAGGATTCTGTCCGTTTCCGAGAGGAACAGACAAAAGAGATAGGGATAGTGCTTTCTTGGCAGTCAAATTGGCCAACAGAAACAAAATTATGTCGAGTCGGAAAAATGAAACCACAAGTTTAGTGCCCTCCTGCCTCCTGGGGGCATTCCTTGTTTTCAAAAGCGTATCTTAATCAATTTGCAGCTGCAACTTCTGATAAATTGCTTAAGGCACTAGGATGAATGTAACAGACGATGAGTTGAATCTCTAAACGCCCATACAATTAACATATCAAAGAAAAAATCTTGATCAACTCAAAATCCTACACCAAGTAGCTAGGCACAACATTGTTGTCTGGATACCATAAAAAAATTTAATCACAAAAAGTCAGGGTTCATGTGCACTTTTGGTTCGATTTTTATCAGTCAGAACTTTACGGGCTGCTACTTACAAGGTAGAATTGCAATCAAACATGGGGCTGACTACTGCAATCAAACATGGGCTGTGCCGAGTTCTTCGCGTGCCCCTTCCTTGCACAAACTGCTAGAAGCAGTTTTCCGCTTGTTCTAGTAAAAATGAAAAGAAAATATTTAATGAGCATGTTAACCTGTTAGATACTTATCCAAAAGGCAAAATTCAATAGCAGACGATTAACTAGACATGTTATAAATTTCGGATTCTGTGTATCAAAGGATGTCATGGTATTGACGGTAAGATGAGCAGCATCACAAGCAAAGGGGAAACTTAACCACAATTCCATTAACACCCTATATTAACCAAGAAATATCCTGAAAAATAGACCTGCAGGTGCATTAAAATCCAGAAATCAATTGCGTAATGCCTCCAAAAAGATTAATGCATAGTACAATAGATGATAAATATGAAACTAAATGAGGCCATTATGCCATAGAAATCTAACAAAAATCTTTCGGATTTCATTTAATTCTGGCAGTATACAGGAGAAAATTAGCAAGATGTCATACAAGGCTTTAAATCCAAGCTTGTTTGTAAGATATCTAAGCAGTGCCAAAAAAGTTCCAATAGTTGTGTGGTCCACAACAGAGCGCTTGACAGCATGAGCTAACAGCAACTGCCAGCACACCATGGTACAATATACTAAATCCATGTTTGCATTGATAGATATGTCAACCCAAAAATGAAGCACATTGCTTGAGTAATGTCCCAGAAGAAAATTTCACAGCGATTGGCAAAAATTGATGAGATTTGGGTGGTAAAGTAAAGGGAATTCCTAGTAAGCAAGATGAGCTTGAGAGTCTTAGACGTGTGGCAAATAGACAAGAATTTAATGGAAAAACTTGAAGAGGAATTAGATGCAATGTAAGATCACTTGGTGGCAGCTATGGCAAAGGCAGTTAAGACCTTGAATCTGTTTCTTATGCTGAATCAAATAGGATTCAAGTTTCTTGCAGATGGAGCCATTTAATCATGTTTTATACAATGAAGAGACTCTGAAAGCAACAGAAATTAACCATCTGGGAACAAATCTTTCAGAAACGATGGGCAGATAGGGGGAAGGTTGCCTAAGATCAAGTTTTCCCCATTTCGATGGAAAGGGACAATGAGAATGGGCAAGAAAGGCTAACAAATACTTTGAGATCCATTGAATTCCACCAGAGCAGAAGACTGTTATTGCTAGGATATACTTGAAGAAAAGAGCGCAGATGTTTGGTCCTGCAGCAGGAGATAAAATGAGCAGAATTCTCTACACAGATTTGCATGTGACTGGGGGAGGAGGCCCAAAAATAATGGGGATTACCAAGATAGGTTTGAAATTCTGGAAGCTTTAGTCATGCCTTCCCTATCCCCATGCGAGAACCCTACTATGTTCCTCTGTTTATGAGTTGTTTAAAAGAAGAGATCAAAAGTATGGTTAAACCGGTTATACCAATATACCATGGAAGATTATTTGCTGCAAGAGAAAACTACGAATGCCATTAACAAACTGAATAGATCACTGAACTCAGGTTCCTCCCATGAGACTCTCACACTTCTCTAATAAATGGCCATCAACCAATTCTAAGAATACTGTGCTGAAAAAAGCCTGAATCCGGTTCCAAACTGCAGTCACAATTCACAGGATGTTATAAACCCAAACAGAACAAGAGCAAAAACACGACCAAAATTCCCAATAACTTCAGAAGAACTACACCTACAGATTTCCAGGAGAAAAGAGAGAAGGGACTCTGTTTCACATGCGATGAACCCTTCAGTTTGGGCATGTGCGTAAGAATGCCAAGCTGAACCCCATATACTCAGAAAGAGGGGAGGATCCTGTGAGTGCAGAAGCAAAAGGGAGAAGAGGGAAGTGAGTGATGGATTCTATAACTGAGTGAAGGGGATGACAAAGATACTCTAATAGGAACTTTGAGTTCATGCTCTAGCTGGGGGTTCTAAGCACAAGACAATTAAAGTTAAAAAGGGAAGCAATTGTGTATCTTAAAAAAAAATGGGAGTACTTATAGCTTTATGGATGGTGGTACAGTCAGGGAAACCAAATGGAAGGAAGGGAGTACCAACCCACTGCCTGCCCCAATTGCAAAAAAGGAAGTCAGTCTCTACTGGAGTATGCAGCCCTGTGATTTGGAAAATGTGTGATTATGAGGTTCAGCATGAGGTCAGAACCTTGAAATTGGGGGGAAGTGATATGGTGCTAGGAGTGGAGTGCTTGGCTAAGTACAGTTCTCAATATAGATAGACTTCAAGCAGTTGAGAATAAAATTGGAGGAGGCATGAAGAAGGGGCGTCCTCATGTGAGAAAGAACTAACAGAAATTTGAAAGGTAATTAAGATTGTTAAATCAGAATTTTAAGCAGGACGCGGCGGTTTTGGGTGGGGTGCATTCGTTGGACTCGAGCTACATCAATGATTCTTTCAGCTTTTTGGATAATCTTTGTGTAATTTTGGGGAACTCTTCCAAAGAGATTTCTTCCTTTCTATGGCCCCCTACCTGTTTTTCCATTCCCTCTGTTCTCAATTGTAGAATTGAATCAATAAATATCATTGGGCTCACAATCTGATTTCTCAGTTTAATTTGACATTTTGTCTGAATTAATTCTGGGTTTGAGCTGCCTCTCAACATCTAAACCAAGTGAGAATGCAAAAAAGTCCTTTAGTCCACAATCTACGGCCCTAACAGTTGAGCCAAAAGCAACTAAAGCGCACAAAATGGTACAACATACTAAAGCCACATTTGGATTGATAGATATGTTAGTCTAAGGATGTGACACTTGATGGCACTTATGGCAAAGGCAATTAAGAAATCTGCCTATTGTACTGATAGCTTATGGCGAATAAAACAGATAGATGTTTCACCTCACAGACATGAAACCAAATCCCTGATTGTACTGATAAATAGTATGCCAGAAAGAAAATCACCCAATGCTTAAGGTAAATGTGAAAAGGAAAAGGACAAATAGAGCAATTCAGTACAGGCAGAATCCACGAACACACAAGCACCAGACAGGAAGCTAGAGAGGAGGAAAAGTTAAATTACCACGACTGATATAAACTGCACTTTCATCTCCTCAAGCTTCTTCCAAAGAGAAGGCTCGATTTTTCTGCTTTTCGCTTCTTCCCTTGATACACTTTCCATTACCAACTGATTGTTGTCTCCCATGTTGAAGACGAAGGCTATGTTGTTCATAACTTCAGGAAGTGCTAGCACCTTCGCTTTCCTGTCATCTTCACCCTCAAGGGAAACCCTCATTTCCGAATACTTTCGCATCAACTTCAGTGTACGCCTCCATTCCTTCACAAATTTCGACGCACAGCAGCAGGCATGCTCACCTGGCCCAATTCTTTCCCCTTTCTCAATGGGATAGTCCACCCAGCTCTCTTTTTCCTTGCAATACTCCCTTCTCCCCTTCTTAAGGATGATATGCTCACGAGTATTGTTGATAACAAGAATAATATTCGAAAACCAGAATGCGATCCCACTGTTGATGGATTTAGTGAGGCAGAGGTGGACCATTGTTGAGGCGTAGTGTTTGATTAGCTTTTGTACCTGTATTAGGTTTGTCTTTGAGTATCTCTTCAAGACAATCTTCTTTATTCTCTTTAATGGAAAACGACCAATTGAGTCCTTTGACTTTTTGGCTGGAGCCAATTTCATCCCTCAGCTTTTATTTTGGCTAATTTAATCCTCAAATTTTAATTTTATATCTAATTTGTTCCCGGCCTGTTAAAACAGTTCTAGCATACCGCCTCTCCAACCGCGCCCCGCTGCCTACAAATTTCCCCCGCCTCGCTTCCCCTGCGGGCGTCCTCGCAAGACTAATAAAATTTTGTTATATAATTTTATTATAGTTAAAATTTATCAAATAATTAAGTACTAAAATATCAACACATCATCAAATTATTATTCATTATAATTTCACAATCGAAACTTATAAAAACAATCAAACAAAAGTTATTTGAATACAATCCAACATGATGAAATAAATACAACTAAAGTAGTCAAGTTATCACTTTTAGCACAAATACAATCACTAATTCATTATTGTACTTGTGCTTTTTTTTGAGAAAAAAAAATGTTATTGTATTAAGTGTAATTAGGGATTTAGTATAAATATATTAGTAAATTTAGTATAACCGATCAATAATTTGTATTAGTACACATATATAATTATTAGTATAATTGATAATATCAATTATATTACATATACTATTATACATTATATAATACATATAACTAATATATCATTATCATAAGTTTGTAACTAATTAAATTATATATTTTATATATAATTATATACATATAAATATTTATTTATTTTTTCCCCATTATAGAGTCTAATATTACAGCTATTGTTGGGAAGATTACACATGTATATTTAAACATTATCATAAATATACATTCGATAATTAACTCTTGAAACAAATTAATATGAACTAATCTCGACCACAGTAAAAGCATTGCAAGAGTACCCCATTTCTCGAGCCTTTACTGTATATTTATATAACCGAACATTGCAAGAGTATATTTATACCACACAAATAACCGTTTATATTAATCCACACAAACAAACGGTTATCACACAAATATACAGTATATTTATACCACACATATTGATGAAGAACTTTATGATATATGTACACATGTATATATATATACACATGTATATATAAATATACATGTATATATATAAAGGAGAGGGAGGATGGCTACACAGCCAGATGCATAACCCACAACCCAAACACGCAATGGTGCATGTGGATGCTCTTGCCTCGATAAAGTCATTACAACAATAGCTGCAATTATTTGGAACATATGTAATTTTTGATAAGTGTACATTTGGTAAGCGTTTTTGGAGTTAAAACGCTTACCAAATGTACCATGAATGTTCCTTAGGCTTTTCCTACACCAATTAACCATGTATTAATATGGGGCCATGTAATTTTTGATAATTACACTTAATACTATACTAGACATCTTGAACTGCATTTTGCAGTTCAGTTGCTTATAATGTTAATTATATATTTGTTCGTAGTGTTTACTTTGAGGTTTCAATATTGGTTTTCTGGGATTCTAGATGAAGCAAAGTATGCTTGTTATTTGCTGTAGGTTCACCCTTTTAGCTGGTGTAGCAGTAGGACGGGCCTGAAAATTTCTATTCTAGCAGTGCTAGGATAACACTCGTTTGTTGGGAGAAATCACCAATCTCCCTTATATAGGCCAATTGTATGCTCATTGTGTCAAAGAGCTAAGAGAATTTAGTGCTCTGTTCATGTGCTTTATCTTCTGTTTATGTTTTTCATATGTTCCATCATGTTTATGTTTTTCATATGTTCCATCATGTGCTCAACTGATAATATTACACCTTAATGAAACCATGGGCATTCATCTTATTTGTAGCCATCACTATATGATGTCACTTATATTTCTGGGCTTTGAATAGTACCTTATGATTCATTTTTGATAAAACCAACAAGTGTCCGTCTTTGATAGACTGATAGTCCTCTATATTATCAGGCCTTTCACCCCAAACCTCCTCATGCTTTTTCCTTTTGAAGATTGTAAATGCAGTCTCTTTGTTGAGATTTATTCCATTCTGTACGTCATTCCATTGAGCAGGTATATCTGGGAGACAAGTTGGTGGAATCCAAGCCCATTAACTATCATGACTACCACATAATATTCATTACTGATGTTCAAATCAACTTTGATTCCAGCATACTGCTATTCTGGTACAAGTCCATGTTATCTATCAGTTTATTGTATCCTGGGCTGGTTGCGAGGGGCAGGATTCATTACAAATGTTCAAATCAACAGCATACTGGTATACTGGCACAAGCCCATGATATCTATCAGTTTATTGTATCTTGGGCTGGTGGCCAGGGGGAGGGCCACTAAGGCTCTTCCGCACTGACCGGTCAGGGGTCCGAGCCC
The DNA here is from genome assembly GCF_003713205.1 of Coffea eugenioides. Lineage (NCBI taxonomy): Eukaryota > Viridiplantae > Streptophyta > Magnoliopsida > Gentianales > Rubiaceae > Coffea > Coffea eugenioides. The sequence goes on from NC_040039.1 coordinate 5,946,234, forward strand.
CTGGCCTATCAGTTTGGGGTTGGGAAGAGAATAAGGAAGAGAGGTAAGGGCATTAAAAAAAAATGAATGGAGGAATGTTGAAAATGTATGAAGGCCAAGTGAGATTTAGTTGATTTTAAGCATTGTTTTTGTTATACTTGCTGCATGAATGCTTGAAATAGAAATACAGACTATATTCTTTGTTTTAGCTTTGTGTTCTCCTATTTGTGTACAACATGTAAGTGATTTAGCTAGGCCTGTTTACCCTTTTTTTTTTGAAGTTAAAAGCCAGTAAATTTCCAAAATATTCATTCTTCAGTAACAGCAGAAAGGAACCAATGATGGCGTGAATAGTGCGCTGCATCTAAATTGCAGAATCAGGGGAGGTCATGCCAGGGCGTCTTCCTTTTGCTGAAAGAGCAGAACAAGTACCTGCTGATTTTGTTGAACTGTGTCCAACTGATTAGCACAGAACATGTGTATATAGAATTCTTTCTAGCTACAAAACCGATTCTAACCACCCCTTCCTAAATATTTCACTTTTATGTAAGAATTTTTCTTCCTCATTCCCTCAATCAATCTAACCGATTCTAACCACCCTTTCCTAAATATTTCACATGCAAAATCTGGGCAAACTCGCGTAATGGATGAGGCCTAATTCAACCTGTAGAATAACAGTGGAGGAGATTTGTGGTGGTTTTCATCGTTTGGTTGTCTTCTTGTCGAGTCATATCATTTGCACATTCGAGTTGCTGAGTTGTTCCCTTCCAAATTAATTTAGGGTGGATACAACCCCAACCGATACCTTCCTCTTGCTTTCCAAATCTCCAATCTCTTTTCTCATCCTTTCAACCTTTTTTTCTTATTCATTTCTTTCCTTATATATCTTCCAAAGCTTCAAAACCTAGGAACCCTTTGTTTTTGTGTTGCTTGATAGCTGGCTTGGGTAGTTCACCAAAGTTTCTCCTTTTCAGTTAGATGTGCTTTGGTTGAAGTTCTTCTGATTTATTGTATGCCAGTGGTATGCATTTGTTCTTCTCACTTTCACTTGATAGTGTTTAATATTTGCTCTTTCACGAGTAATCTTGCAACCGCCCATTAGTCAATTTTGCAACAAATCCTCTCCGGGCCTCTAAGTTAGCTGTTTCATTCTTCTATCTACAACGAATGAGACTTGGATTTTTCTCTCTATTAGTGTCATGGTTTCTCCGATTTGTAGCCTTCCTCTCATTAAGAGGATTTACACTTCTGTGGTGTTTAATTATAGGTTGCGCCTTAGGTGCGATAATCAAATATAATCGCCCGTATCTTCACATCTCTTCTAAAAGCAAAGGAATTAATTCATGCCTGGTTCAGAATATGATATATCTATATTCAATCAAATCGTGCCTAATTGTTGAGATGCAAAAATCTAATTGTCTCCCTCAGGGGCCATGGAAATTGGCCTGTAGGTGCATGAGTAAAGCAGATGTATATGGCATTCTTTCGTCCTCTAATATGCGAAACTATATTAGCAGTATTGGCTTGTTGAGGTTGAAAACGTAATGTCAGGCACCGACCCTACAACAAAGGTTTAGGAAATGGTCATCAATCCCTTCATTATCTTTCCCTTTTCATTCTAATAGAAAAAGAGGAACTAAAATTAATATTAGGTTTTATCTTTGAGTCATGCCAGATTGTGATAAACTAAATGCTGATGGTGCAGAATTTACGTGGTGAACAAGCGGCTTGTCGCAACTGTAATCTTTATACGGCGGCAAATGATGTGGAACGGTGACAAACTCGACTGCAACTTTGAACAATGCCAACTTCAACTCTTCACTTTGCTGATCCTCTCTCTTAACAATCCCAAAATCACAAACCTCTGCTGTCAATTTTGCACTATTACTGTTAGGAAATTGGTTTAATCTTTTTTAGGTAGGTTTCTTATTTTATGTGAAAGTAATTAGTTTTTTAATTGGTTTTAGTTACTTGAAATAGTAGCCAAGGAATTTTCTATTTGTATAAGTTTAGGAATTAGAAATTATTTCCTATCCTGTATAAAATTAGAAATTAGTAGTTATTTCCTGTTATTATTTGGATGTTGGCCAAGTAATATAATTTATAAATAGGTAGGGGTTGGTATAATACAAAGTAGCACAGAAGAATGACGTGTAGCCTTATACATGTGTTGAGAGAGGGTTCTTGAGAGACAAGAAATGGTATACAAGGGTTGGACTTGAGTTTAAACTGTATTTTTTATAGGGTTTTCCTCTCATAATAAAGATTGAATTTTTCTGTGTGAACATAGGCTCAATGATGACGCTGAATCACGTTAAATCTTATGTGTCGTTTATCTTTCATGCTTGTGATTTGATTGTCATTAAATTATTGTATACTTGATATTTCAATAGTTGTGTATTATGTGTTTGAATCCCAACAAACTAGTATCAGAGCGAGGTTTGTGATTAGATCCTGATTGACTATTGAAATCAAGTAGATTAGTAGTTGTTACCAATTGAATAATTTAGTAGATGATATCCTTGTTTCAAGAGTTTGGCAAGTATGATTGAAGTGAAAGATGAGAAGTCGGAAAGTATGGAGATACTTGACGGTGTGAATCTAGACAGATGATTCAATGGTCAAGGAAAAGGTAGAGGCCAATGTTGATTTTAGACATGAATCAACGGAGACTTTTCACAACTCTAATAGTTGATACTTCATCCCGAATGATTGTTAGATTCATATTATGTTCTTTAGATGGTGTTATATATGTTCTAAAGAAATAAAGGAATATAATTCCCAAATGCCAAAAGACTCTAATAGTTACGAGTTTTACGTTGCAGGTGGAGTCTTGGAAACCACGCATGACCAAACAATCCTAAGGATGAGAAGAGGTATAGTGATCTAACCATTTGGTTGGCTCAATAGTTGAAAATAGAGCTAACTGAAGGTGATCCTGAATTGCAAGTGGTGTTGAGAAAAAATCCTGCGAAGGGAGATAGTGAATTGAGACACCTTTTCGCGAGTCAACGGGAGGTTAGATTTGGGGTAACTACACATGTTTATTTTCTGATTGAATCAATTAAATGTCAGGCCTGTATTGACTCAGATGTGTAGTTCAATACTATATTATTTGATAGTTAAAAGCAAATGATTACTAAAAAAATATCTACCAAGGTGGAGATTTGTTAGAAAATTAGTTAAATTTCTTTTAGGCAAGTTTCTTGTTTTGTATGGAAGTAACTAGTATCCTAATTGGCTTTAATTACTTGAAGTAGTAGCTAACAAATATTTTATTTGTATAAGTTTAGAAATTAGAAATTATTCCTACTCTATATGTGATTAGGAATTAGTAATTATTTCCAGTTATTATTTAAATGTTGGCCAAGTAATGTAACTTATAAATAGGTGGGGGTTGGTAGATCACAAGGTGGCATACAGATCTAGATCTAATGAGTATCAAGATGGTCAAAATGTATCTTTAAAGTTTATTTGACGCAAATCACATTAATTGTGATGCCCAAAAATGATTCTTAGAAGAGGTCACGAATATACAAAAGATGAGACTAAAAAAAAACAGAAAAATTATAATATATGAGTATACGTGACCTAAAAGAAAGGAATGCAATACGATGGATACAGGAAACTAAGATTCGTGACTCAATTTTCCTTTTTATAGAGGAGATACGAGCGTGCTAAAGCTAAGTAACTATACTCGTTCATTTCCCATATTAAAAGGGGACTCTTTTAATCTAATCAAGCAAATGACCTAATCTATTTCTAATTTCTTAAATGGAATGCAAGTTTAAATGTCATGTTTCGTGCACATAGGGATAAGCGATATAATTTATAGGAGAAAATCAAGCAAGAAGAGAAAAAGGATCCAAAAATAAAAAATATGCAAACATATGATTCTAGCACAAAAATGGGTTAAAGGGTCTAGCATTGGATTAGCCCATGTCTATAAGTTCTCACTAGCGTTAGACTAGTGAGAAATCGGGAAGAAGGGCCACAATTAACATTGGACTAGTGTGGTGATGTCATGCATTTATTATAACTAAATAAATCATATAAAACATAATTAAAGTAAATAAACACGTAAACACATAAAGTACATGGCACGTAAGCATAATATCTAGATGTAAAAATCTTAAAGAAAGCAAGTAAACACGTAAGCACACAAACATGCAAGCAAATAAACGCGCGCAAAAAACCTAACTATTACATTTGGGGCTCTAACTACAATCTAAGGGGGGAAATTTAAAAATAATAACCTAACTATTACATTTATCTAATTAATTACATTTTTGACAAAATTAAAAGCTATCTATTATATAGCCTAACTAAATACATGTTTTGAATACCTATCTATTACAATTTGACATTTAAATGCCTCCCAAATAATCATCAAAAATTAAATATATGAAACTAAAAATAAATAAAACAATTAAATAAAGAAAAACATTCATAAACATGTAATTAGACATAAAAACACATAGGAGCACATAAAAGGGTTTAAAATAATAAAAAGAAGATACGTCCCTTGAAGTAGTAATTAAATGGGGTTGGATTTGTTCTATTTATACTCCAAAATCAACAAAACATTCTTGCACCAATTTAATTAACAAATAAAAGGAATAACATGTAAATATAGTGCAAAATCATTTATCATTGCAGAAAAATGAAAACAATCATGAAATCTATCAATTAAAGCATTTAAATGAAGTATAATTAACAATTAAAGAAGATAAACAACTTCTATTTTAGAAATTAAAGCTACTAGGGACCTAATAGTAAAAATTATAAAAATTTTGGGTCCAAATATAATTATTAAAAATTGAGAGGCCAAAATTAAAGAAAAATAAAGTTTAGGGAACAAATTGCAATTAGATTAGGACCTAATTGAAAGAAAATTAAAGATTTTAGAGCCATAAGATAATTATAGGAAAGTATAGAGACTATTCTGTAAATTTCGTTAGCAGATTTTCCTATCAAAAGGCCATTGGGCCATTTTTATTTCTTCTTTGGGCCAAAGCCTCCCAAGCCCGGCCCAATGTCCAAGGAAATATTCATAGGCTAGCCCATAATTTTAACCAAACAAACCCAACTAAAAAAGCATGGGTTTTAACCTCTCAAACCCATGCCAAAACCCAAAAAATAAACTAAAGCCCACTTCTAAAACCCAACCAAAATAAGCCAGACTTTTCTACCAAAACCCAACCAAACCAAACCTTAACCCACTTATTTTACCAAAACCCAACAAGATAATGAATCCACTAAAACAAATTAAGGTTTAATTATACTCTCAAATCACAGAAATAATCTGCCCAAAACCTACTTGAAATATAAAAAAGAGGATTAAAACTTAAAAGGGGCAAAATTGATTCATATCTTCCAGATTTTGGGCTATAATGGAATTAAGCAAAAGTTAGGGTCAAAAATGCAATTTTTCAAGACCTGCATGCAATCTGATTTGAAGAAAGCTTCTGCAACTTTTCTTCTTTTTCTCCTTTTGCTTGCAACTGATTCAACACAATCAAACATAACTTCTGAATGGTGCATCAAGGTGAAACTATTATAACTTCTTGCATGCGAGGGGCAAAACTTAGACAAAACATATTACAATGCTCTTGATCATCCAAATACAGAAAGATTTCCATGCATCAGATTCGAAGGATTGTTGCATTTTCTTAGCTCAGTACATGGATGTAATCATGGTTCGTCATCGCGGGTCACGGTCTTAATTGTTTCACATCCGTCGCGGCATATCGGTTGAATATTGGGTGATACGCACATTATAGCACATGAAAGTTTCCAAAATTTTTGAAAAAATTACTAAAATTAGAAAATACCAAAAAAAGCACAATTTAAAAAAATATTCGAGTAGACTCCTAGTTGACTCGGATATATCGACCGATATCATGCATCACAGATTCGAATCGGCCAATATCGATCTAGTCAGAGCGAGTTGTCATATCATATCTGCGATTCGGAGATTGGTATCATACCGGTCCTCTCCGTTCTAGTTACGATTCGACCGATACGTATTGGTATCGACCGATATTGCGAACCATGGATGTAATATGTCTACGGCTTTGTCAAGATTCAAGTCCAGATACAAAATCTAAACATTCAAGCGCATGAAATCAACATCCACTCATGCAGAGGGGATTTTAAACCAATGTCCTGTAAGAACATGGGGAAGAAGAAAAGAAGACAATAGAAAGAGGACAAATAACTAAAAAGATACAGTAGCAAAATCTCATTGTTTCTGATCTAAATCTAACGATATTTGAATGGAAAAGGATGAGAAGATTACCTTCGACACTTTAAAAAAAACAAAACAAAGCATGAGATGACCAAAGAAAAAGACTCAGATGGATCTGCTGGATCTTCGAAGGTGCGCCAATGGAGAACAGTGATGATGACCTAGCAATTTGAGGGCTTAATTCAAAGGATTTTTTTGGCATTTTTTCGAAAAAGTTTATGAATGAAACTTCCTCTATTGAGTTTGTGTATTGCGCCGAAATCAAAATCTCCTCGAACAGGGCTGTATTTAAGAAGAAAATTGAACACGAAAATGGCTGGTCGGATTGACTGTTTCCTCCGAAAAAAATTTTTGCAAAAAATTTCCTTCGTTTTTCTCTTCGTTTTTTTTTTTCTGTGTTTTTCTTTTCCGCCGCCTCTCCTCTTGTTCTTGTTGTCCTCTAAGGCTGCATTTTTATCCTTTTAGCTCCCCACAACCCTAGCATCAAAGGTGTAGATTTGTTGCATTTTCTGGCCAATTCTTGAGCCATTAGATTGGCTTAACTCCAGAAGATTCTTGATGTTTTGGATTAAGGCCAGGTGGCCATGTACTAAGGGCTTAGAGGGAAAGCAAAAAATATATATAAAAAAAAGAATTGAAATGGGGATCGAATGGAGCTGCAATCTGTACTGGTTTGTCGCTGGTTTTTGTACCAGTTTAAGGGAAAAGACGCGCGTGAAGATTTTTATTCTTTTTTACAAAATCTGATTTTAATAAAAAAAATTTCTTTTTTATTTTTTCTTTTCTTTCTAATTTTCTAAAAATGAATTTGAAATGATTTTTTGATTTTTGATTGATTGATATTTTGTTTTAGCAAAATCTGCAATTTTCTTTTCTTTTCTTTTCTTGCTTTTTTTTTTCTTTTCTACCTAATTTTCTTAAAAGGAGTTGAATAGTGATTTTCTTAAGAAAATAAATGGTAGTACAACAAATAAAATTTAAACAAAGTAAAATAATAATAATAATAATAAAATGGACAAAAAATAAAAAAAATAAAATGAAGTAAAATAAATTATTAAAATTTTAGTGTCTATAACAGGCACATAAAAGCAATATGTAACCTTATATATGAGTTGAGAAAGGGTTCTTGAAAGATAAAAGATGGTATACAAGAGTTGGGTTTGGGTTTAAGTTGCATTATTGTACAAAGTTTTTCTCTCATAATAAAGAATAAGTTTCTCTCATTGGACGTAATCTTAGTGATAAAGTCGAATCACGTTAAATCTTGTGTGTCACTTATCTTTCATGTTTATGGTTTGATTGTCATTAAATTATTGTGTACTTGAAATCTTAATAGTTGTATATTCGGCATTTGAATCCCAACAATTACTTCCCGTGGTAGCAAAACGATATCTAGCTTCAGGTAGTGATGCACATAATAAGCTTCTTGGATGCGGTTCAATCCCTCAGGAATAGACGTGGTATAGAAGCTTAACTTCATATTTGGCACCTGATTCATAGATTTTGTCCGCCAAGGATGCTCGAGAAGCATACTCCAATAGCATTTTAAACACTATGGTATCATCTCCTGGCAAGTAGCACTTAGAGGTGGCAAAATCGGCGAGATGGGCAGGATTTGCTTAAGTTTGATAGGACCAAATAATATGGATTTAGTACCAATCTTACCTATATGCGATTTGGAACTAATTTGGACAGTCTCTTTGGGATGAGTTTAGATTGATCTCACCCAATACCTAGGAATGGCAGCAGGGCGGGGTTGAGACGGAGGGCAGGGGATTGCCCACTAACTCTCCCTACCCCACCTCGCTTCCCTCGCGGGTGCCTCCGTGGGGGCTAATAGAAATTTGTTATATAACTTTATTATAGTTAAATTTTAGTAAATAATCAAGTACTAAAATATCAACACATCATCAAGTTATTATCTATTGTAATTTCACAATTGAAACTCATAAAAACAATCAAACAAAAGTTTTTTGATTACAATCCAACATAATGAAACAAAAACAACTAAAGTAGTCAAGTTTTCACTTTTAATACAAATACAATTACTAAATCATTATTGTATTTTTTTAGAAAAAGTATTATTATATTAAGAATTTAGTATAAATATATTAGTAAATTTAATAAACTAATTAATAATTTCTATTAGTAGACATGTATAATTATTAGTGTAATTGATAATATCAATTATATTATACATACTAATATCCATTATATAATACATATAACTAATAATATCATTATTATAAATTTGTAACTAATTAAATTAAATATTATATATAATTGTATACATACATATATATGTATATACATTTATTAATTTTTTTAATGGGTGGTGGGGTGGGGGATGGGCTGTGGTATACTCCCTTGCCCCTCGCCTCTTTTCTAAAAGGGGGAAAAATTTTCCCCTCGCCCCGCCCCACCACCCGTCCCATTAGCCCCCCACAAGCACACGCTCCAATTGTCATCCCTATTAGTACCCAAATCTATTTTTTGTATTCTTTTTTCTTTAGTTCTTTTTTATTTTTCATATAACTTTAATTTTTTATTTATTAAATTTTTTTAGTCTTATTGTGAATTTATATTTTCTTGAATTCTTTTTTCCTAAAATTTTATTTATTTATTTTTTATGTATATATATTTTTAATCTTTGATATCCAATGTTGCTAAATTTTAGTTAAGGAAAAAATAAGTCCTATAAAGACTTAAAAAGACTGTATTTATTATTATAAAGAAATGCTTTAGCTTGAACAAATAAAAAATAACACAGTTTCCTTATTTTATTTCACTTAGCGGCCAACAATTTTGCAGAATCATTTGCCTAGGTAACTAGATGGTCCAATTTGAAACTAAATCTAGAATTACTATCTTAATGTTTCCCTTGCAATATAGAAGAGAAAGAAGAGCAGAATTTGAGAACAAAAGAATTTCTAACCACATGACCTTACTTTATTCCCCATATCTTCAGTAACAACATCAAAGTTTATTCATTTACTTCTAGCATGAAGGTTTACCAGATAATTTATATTTACTTGTATGCTGAACTTGTCATCAATGAGACTCTACCATATTGAAACAGATCAAGAATTCTAGGAAGGCTCTCATACTTCAGACTTTTAGATTGAATAGTAAACCTCAATGTTGACTCGATAATCACATGAAAAATAATACCAATGCTCTCATCTTCTCATTGACAAAAAATACGAAGGTAAATAGCCAAAAAGATTGTTGGAAGACACTAATTTAGAACTACACTACTGATGTTATCCATACAATGGCAACAAACTAACAAGAAGCTAGACTGAATTTTGAACCCAAGTTACGCGAAACACTTATATACTATTCGTTTTCTTATTCTGCTTCCAAATATAGTGCATCCTTTAAAAACTTCACTAACTGCAGTTGCTGCAAAAAACACAAAGAAGAGTGTTTGGGTACCCAAGTATTTCCCAAGAATTCCCATCAATTAATTGATGGGTATAAATAAGATTAGTCCTGCTTCAAGCACACTGGGACTTGGGACATACTGCCACCCTATGATGTTGGGAGTCTGCAACGCTTTGGAATTAGGTGGAAGGAAGATGAGGTAGCCGTGGTTGTGAAAATAGGGGTGGATTTTTCTACAAAACTAGTGAATGGTAGAGAGGACGGAGGTAGAAAAGAAGGATGCGTTGGTTTACATGGGGATTAGGGAAGAATCCAAGAGAAAACTCTTGTAGTGGGTTTGGCAACCGGAGATGTGATGGGAAATATTTTTTTTTTTTTTTTGTGGGTCAATCATCTAATAGAAGGTTGGATTGTCAAAGTTCCAATTTGGAGGGCAAATATCATCTACCCTTCCCAAATTCTTGACGAGGCAATGATCTAGGGACTCTGGTCATGGAGAATCGAATAACAAGCATACAATATCAAGGAAGTGAAAGCCAGCATAGACAGAAGAACTATGTACATATATCTGTTCTGCCTATACAAAGTGAGATAGGAAGCAAACCCGCTGTTTTCCTTCCAAAGCATTTGGGCATTTCCACCTGAGCTAGAGGACTTTTGCTGCAAACGATTTAAGGCCGCATTGTATTCTTTGCAAACCAGGTTGTAATCACGGATGATGATTTCGATTGTGTACCAGTAGATGATCGAAACTGACGAGAACACACTGAACGGTATCCACCATTTCCTACGCAGAAGATTATTGGGTTGGACAATTGAATGTAAAAAAATTGTGCCCAGGAAAGTAAAGGCCACGGTGACTACAGCCATCTGCTGCGTCATCTTTTGTTTTATCGTCTGAAGATTTTGGCTAACAAAGCTTGATTCTGCAAAGTCGCTTCCCGGAACTTCGGTGCTGACCACAATTTGCGTCTTGCTGTGATGATCCTCTTCTTGTGCCATCGTTCCAAAGAGTTTCAATTGTTGGGACTTGCTTTTCTTTATTTTTTCTTTATTTTTTTTTTTTTGAGGGACAGGATCCAAAACTAACTATAGAGCTGTCTGGTAAGAGTCTTGGCTTCAAGCAACTCAAAATGGCTAAATGAAGTGAAATTGCAGCATGGGGTTAAGGGCGGCGAAACCAACTTTCAGACGGCAGGCGCCAATAAAAAAGCCAACGAAATGGACAATTGCCGACAGGTGGGCGGATTTTCTACTCTTCGTATATAATTAATTCATCCGGCATAGTTACATGGTATATATCCTAATGAATATTTATTTTGTTTGATATGACACCGTGGTCCTTTTTATGAAATGGAACTGGGGGCGCGGACAATTGTCAATTGAACAGTGTAATATTTTTTGAATGAGGTGTAATTCTATGTAAATTACTTATAAAACTTTACAATAGAAATGCAATTATCATGTATAAGATTCACATGAATGTTAATAGAATATATTATATCGCTATTGTAAGACGTGCAAGCAATTCACTTGCAATTATAAAATATTGAGAAAATGTTACACCGTTTTGGGATGGTTGATCTAACAATGGTCTTGCCGCTCCCTGTGAATCTAAACTATTACAAAGTTGACCTTAAATTTGAGCGCGCCTTCAATGCGCTGGTTTTATCTACTACCCAACAAAAGATATTGCCATAGCCACCATCCCCAAAAAGAATAGTAATAACAAATGGAACTCGCCAGAACAGACTAGAACAGTCATGGAGATGGTTGTTGGATCTCAGAATCTGATGATTTTTTTTTTGTTTTTCTATTTTGCTTAGTTGGTGGTGGTGTTTCTACTGAAATGTTTGTTGGTCGTGGTTTGAATTCTCTCTTTTTTTCATCGAATTACAGTGGCCGTCGACACTTTTTCTTTTATTTCACTACCCCCCCTCCCCCAACACACACACACACTGAAGACAATTTCATCAAACAGCCCTAAATTTGCTTTATACCAGCTATCATCAAACAACCCTAAATTTGCTTTATCGTCTACAGCTTTTGGCTAACAAAGCTTAATTCTGTAAAAGTCGCTTCTAGGAATTGTAATTACGTTGTTTTCATTATTACGTTGCTTTATACTTCTTCTCAGTTGTTTCAGGCAACAAGATACGCACACTGAAATTTGGAAGCATGTCTTCCAACTCTGTCTCTTTTTGGTTGAGCAACCGTCTTGAAATTTGCAGATTAACTGTATTGTAACTGCGTATTTTAATCACTTCCATCTTTAGTTTGCTCTGCCTTTGCATATCTTTTTTTTTTTTGGCTGCCATTGTTTTATTTGTGAAATCTTTCTTCCTTTTTCTGTCTGTTCTTACTTCTTCCAGGATTCTATATCGAGTCCTGCTTTGGAAGCAAACCAGCCCATAAAAGCTATACCCACATATCTGTTCTGCGTATACCATTTATTTTTTCATTAAAGAAAGGGAGCAAACGAGCTCTTTTCCTCCCAAAACATTTCTTGATTTCCAGCTAAGCTAGGTTCTGCACATGATCTAAGGTCAAACCATATTCTTGCGGAATCCTGGCGATAATCACGGACGGTGGTCATGATTGAGTACCCGTAGATGATCCAAACGGACCAAAAAAAAAAAAAAAGAATAAGCCACCACCTCCCAGAATAACGGGTTGGAAAATTGAATGTTGGAAACTATTGTCCAAAAGATCGAAGGCCACATCTTTTGGATAATGGTCTCCAGTTTTGGGCTGACAGAACTTAATTCTCCGAAGTCTTTTCCTGGTCTATTGCTCTTGACTCTGCCAATTTCTATCCTTTCAACGTCTTTGGTAATGGTAAGAACTTAATTGCAAGGTTAAACAGCTGAAGGTCAGATCACTCAAGCTGGCAGGTTTGGTCGCTACAGATCTGACTCCAAGTCATTGACGCAAGGCGGCTAATATAAACAAATAAGTAGGTACAGAAAATTGTAATTCGGATTCAACATGATATGAACACGACAGGTTGAAGGGCATATGAGCGGTTTTCTTTGCTTCATTGTATATTTAAATCACCCGGTTCTCTTTTATGGCTTTATATTAATGTTTGTTCTTCTTTCGCGTCATTTTCCTACCTAATCCCATCGTTGGACCACAAATGTGTTTTCATGTGACCCTGTCTAAGGAGATAAGTTCCAAGTCGCGTCTACAAACACGAAATCTATTATCAGATCAGTTGGTTCTAAACAATGAAGTTTTATTAAGATTTCAAACTTGTAGGTTTCGCCGAAACTTCGCCGCTTTCACTTGACAACTTCTTAGCTACTTTAATTGGACGTAACAGATTGGACGTTTCAGAAGGTGAATTTAGTACAAGCAAACTTTAATTGTCCTAATCGTGAGACTGTAACAGACAAATGGTAAATTCTGGACATTTTTCTTCATTGAATTCTCCGGGGTGATTGACAGAAGCATCCGCGGAACGCTGGCAAACAACCGTCCTGATCTATTTCTCATTTTTCTTCTCATTTCTAATCTATTTCTACTCCCTGCACCTTGGACACCGTCCTGATCTTCAAACAACCAATGATTTGACGTCCCAACAATCCAGATTAGATTAAAGGCAGCCCAATTTAAACTGGCTACAAGAATTAGGTGGGTATTGTTCTGTGGGAGGATTCATTATTGATTTGCACAATATTCGTTTAGAGGCAGCCCAATCATACTATTGTACGTACACTTATTACATAGCTTTAATCGCTGAGCAATGTGAAGTCAAGTCATCTTATGCATTAAGAGTCAAAAACTTGTACGTGTTCGTTTTTGCTAGGCATGTAGGTTTTAAAAGAAAAAAGAATCAACTAGAATGGTACTTGATTGTTCCTCACGGCTCATTTGACCAACATATTTACAATTATAATGCCCAAGCGAACAGACAACATCCAATTCAGTGAATTATACCATACGAGCGATAACGATTCAAAAAGACGGGTATCAAATGGTAGTGCCTGTCTCTTCAAGCCTTCATGTATTCCCATATTATTCTCAATAAAAAATGACAAAAGAAAGCAATGCATGAGAAGAACATTAACTCTTTTACCTGCTTCCTACCTGGTAAGTGTCTCAATTTTGTGATGGTTTAAATATGTTCAATCAGTGACGGAGCCAGGATTTTTTTTTTGGGGGGGCCAAAATTTTTTCTAATAAAATTATCTTAATATATTATGTTCAAAATAATTTTCTTCTATTGAAATATATGACATCTAAAAATATCAAATATTAAATTTAATTATAAAGGTATGTCTATTCATAAATATGCGGTACAGTCATAACAAAATTAACAAAAAGGATAACCTTTGATTAAATATCTTATAACATCACAAACCATCCAATTTGCACATTATGAGAAGATGCTCTCCAATATGTCATCTATGCAATATATATATATATATATATATATATATAACCATGTAATTTAAATGTAACTATTTTCAATTGAAAAAAGATAAAAGTTATGTTAACATACTTTGAAATTTCAACATCTTTTCTTAGAAGTAAATTGAGTTCTACGCTCTTTCATAGAACTAAATTCATCTATGATTGAATCACTGCTAAATTTTTTAGCAACTTGTTAATTGTGATCAAACGGCTTGTTAATTGTTGCTGCTGAATACAACAAGACACTTAACACCAGTGGCACACGTAGGAAACAAATATCGCTATATATGCTCCTAGAATTATATAAATAGAGTATACATTATCTATGTTCAGGGGGAAATATGGAGATAAATTTAGTGTACCATCTCGTTGATTTCTTATCTGAGTGGAAGATCTAATTTAATTACATTTTGTGAAATCAGTAGTATTTTTAACATCAGATTTGGTGGTTTGTCCTGGAGTATCTTTGTCCAACATTATTGGTTATTTGGTTTGGTAAAATCTGATTGTATCAGGTTTATGAACTGAGCTGACATATAATAGTTCTATACTGACATCTAAGGTACTTGTTTCAGTTTCCGTGCATAACTTTGATCCGCATTGTCTCTAGTCTCTACTACACAAATTCGCTTCCACACAAATAAATGGAGATCGGAGATCTTGGCATTGCATAATTGGACATAACTGGAAACTTCTCCCCCTTTAAGAGGAGACTTTTAGTTTTCCTTTTTGGCTTTTCTTTGCATCCCTGAATGAAGAAGACGTAGGTAGTTTAGTTCTAAAAGCAACAAGTACTAAAAACAAAGAACAAACTGATTTTCAGTCGTTGAGAAACCACATCCACCCTTGAATCCATAGAAATGTGTCAATTGGCATAACAAGGGGAAGTCTATGCAGGCCTCAGCGATAAACAAATAAAACAAGGGCTGGGCTGGGCTGGCCGCCGGAATCCCCTATATATAGGGGGTTTTCCGGCGGCTTGGGGGGGGGGCTTAAGCCCCCACCAGCCCCCCCTTAAATCCGTGCCTGTGTTCAATCAATCATCGAACTGTTTCTCAAGATTCCATTCCTCCTGGACTTGTCATGAATTATACATGTTGTTTCATTGTTGACTAAAATATTTTGTCCGTAACAAACAAAAAACATAAAATAAGACGAAAATACTTGGCGGTCTTTCTTTAATTCCGCTAGACACAATACATAAAGTATTATGTCTAACGTGAAGCTAATTACAAAAACTGCTGGCGTTTACTTTGGACATTTCGCTAGATGCAATTAGGCAAACAGCTAATTGGAGCTTGTATCCATCTGTCTTCTGAAAGTTCCAAAATTATGTACCAAAAGTATGTATTCAAAGCTGTCAACTAATGGTAATTTGATTTTTTTGCTTTTTTTCCTTTTAAAGAAGATGAATAATTGTTATCCACTTACTCATTTGATGACTCAAACTTGCAACCTATCGGTTATAGGTGAAGTATCTTACCAACCAACTAGACTATATTTCATTGTAATGGTAATTTGATTTTGACCATTAGTCATTGTTGAATTTTTGTCAAATATCCTAAATGTGCCTAGTATCAAAACTTTAGGGACCAAATTTGTTCGATTGGAACATTAACGACCAATTTAGTAGATAGACCAAACATTGGAGACTAAAACTGCAACTTTCTCTGGAAATTATAAGATTGTACCACAAAATCACAAAAATTTTCTTTGGTTTACTAATGCTTTTGCATCTTCCTTTTAAAGTTGCCAAAAAGTATTTAGTTAAACGAGTTAGACCACAAAATTAGTCTTGAAATGTGTGTTGGTGAAGCATTTAATCATACGATTAGTTTGAAAATTGTTAGATAGTTACCAGTGTGAAGACAGAGATCGGAGAGGAATCCTATCAAATTTGTTAATTGTTACGGGTTGTCAGATTGAAAGATTTGATTGGTCAATCAACCAAGAAGGCCGGGAAAACTTGACAAAAGAGAGAGAAAAAGTTATTCAAGTATATAAATTGTTAAATAATGGCAAAATATTATATAGATCTGATTGATGGTAAAAAATTTACCATATTGACTCCTATAAGCACAAATAGACATGCATATTTTGGTTGGATTTTAACAGTTAAAAAAAAATCTCAAACAATGTCATATTCAATGAATTATACCATGCGATAGACAGCGATTCTAAAAGACGGGTATCAACTGCTGGTGCCTGTCTCTTCAAGCCTTCATGTGTTCCCATGTTATTCTCAAGACAAAATGACAAAAGAATGCAATGCATGAGAAGAACCTTGACCCTTTACCTGCTTCCTATCTGGTAAGTATCTCAATTTTGTGATGGTTTAAATATGTTCAATCATTGAACTGTTTCTCAAGATTCCATTCCTCCTGGACTTGTCATGAATTATACATGATGTTTCATCGTTGACTAAAATACTTTGTCCTTAACAAACAAAAACATAAAAAAAGACGAAAATACTTGGCGGTCTTTCTTTAATTCCGCCAGACACAATACATAAAGTATTACGTCTAACGTGAATCTAATTACAAAAACTGCTAGCGTTTACCTTGTGACATTTCTTTAGATGCAATTAAGCAAACGGCTAATTGGAGCTTGTATCCATCTAGCTTCTAAAAGTTCCAAAATTGTGGACCAAAAGTAGGGCAAACAAATTGAGATCACGCGGCTCGAGTCGAAACTCTACCCGAGCTCGAGTCGAGCTCAAAAATACTAAATTCATTAACTTACGAATTGACTCGAACTCGATTATATATATTTATTTTAATAGTAAAATTATATATATATATCTTTAATATTTTATTATTTGTTAAAAAATATTATTTTATTTATTTTTTAAAAATAAAATGATTATTTTTATATTTTTTTAAGCTTGAGCTCGACTCGAATTTGAGTCGAGCTCAAGCTCGAGTTTCATTATCCTCAGTTAAGGCTCGATTATATATATATTATTTATTTTAATAATAAAATTACATATATATCCTTAATATTTTATTATTTGTTAAAAATTATTATTTTATTTATTTTTAAGAATAAAATAATTATTTTTTATATTTTTTTAAGCTTGAGCTCGACTCGAATTTGAGTCGAGCTCAAGCTCGAGTTTCATAAATCTCAGTTGAGATTCGGTTCAATTAGGTCAAAACTCGATTCAACTTAGTTCATTTGCACTCCTAACCAAGAGTGAGAAGTCAAATCTATCAACTAATGGTAACTTGGTTTTTTTTGCTTTTTTTTCCTTTTAAAGAGGATGAATAATGGCTATCCAATTACCCATTCAATGACTCAAACTTACAACCTATCGATCATAAGTGAAGTGTCTTACCAAACAATTAGACTATATTTCATTGGCATGGTAATTTGATTTTGACTGTTAGTCATTGTTGAATTTTCGTCAAATATCCTAAATGTGCCTAATATCATCACTTTAGGGACCAAATTTGCTTGGTTGGAACATAAACAACCAATTTAGCAGATAGACCAAACATTGGAGACTAAAACTGCAACTCTCTATGGAAATTATAAGATTGTAACACAGAATAAAAAAAAAATTCTTTGATTTTCTAATGCTTCTGCATCTTCCAGAAATTTTTTCTATGGATTTCCACGTATTGAATTTGCAGAGTCTTAATTTCTTTAATTTTTCCTATGTCCTTAATTCTTCCTGACATTTTTATCATCAACTTCTTTGGGATCTAATGAAGAAAAGTGTTGGCAAACTAAACCAAATCTAAAAGTGTTTATTTATTTATTATTTAGTTTTTATTGGAGTTAGGTTTTTAATCATCGTGCAATTTAGGAATTTATGTTTTATTTGGTAATTACTTATGCAAGTGGTTTCTTTCTAAAAAAAATTGGTAGATCATAAATAGGACATTATTTAGGATGTTTTCTGGAGAGAATCTAGAAGAGTTTGTCACGTTTTCTATTATGGTGTAACTTTCTTCATTATTTGAAATTTCAATAATATTGTAAGTTGATTATTTTCTTCTCTCCCACATATATTTTGAGTGTTTGTTTCATCCCTTCAATTTTGTAACCTTGTACATATTGATTATTATTAGAATCCTAAAATTTTGGGTTCTACGATTAGTATTAGAGCCAGATTATGAGGTTAGTCTTGGGCATTTCTATTGTCAGAGAATTAGGACATAAAGTTGTCGAAAAATGTTTAGTTAATCGAATTAGACCACAAAGTTGGCTCTGAAATGTGTAGTTGGTGAAGAATTCGATCATAAGATTGGTCCGAAAATTGTTAGATTGTTGCATGTGTGAAAACAGAGATCGAAGAGGAATCTTGTCGAATTTGTTGATTACTACGGGTTGTTAGATTGAAGGATTTGATTGGTCAATCAATCAGGAAGGCCGAAAAAACTTGACAGAATAGAGAGAAAAATTTATTCAAGTATATAGATTGTTAAATAACGGAAGAACATTATAGAGATCTGATTGATGGTGAAAATTTTGCCATGTTGACTCCTATAAGCACAAATAGACATATACATTTTGGTTGGATTTTAGCAGTAGAAAAATATCTTAAACAATGTAATTTTGGTGATATTCTGTGTTGGGAGTTGCCAAAACATTTTTTGAAGAAGAAGGCACAATTATTCTTTCATAAAACAATGGCAGAAAATATGTACAAAACTTTTGCTCATCGTACTAAAATATCTTGGAAATTTTGGAAGGATATTTACTATGTTTTGCAAATGATTGAGAAAAATTATGCTTTCAAACCGAAGTCTAGTTTTTGGTATTGGTTTGTGGATTTGAAAATGATAGATTTGTTGATGATATGGGTGATATTGAAAATTTTGAATTAGTTGATAGTTTTAATTTACATGTATTATTTGGAGAAATTGGGAGTGATGAATTTGTTAAAGAAAAACAATGTGGTAATTTGATAAAGAAGAAGAAAAGTCTGATTTGGTAAATGAAGAAAAAACAATTGTTGAAAATTTTATTGGTTCAGACTCTTTTTAAGATGATGGAAATATATTTGATTTAATAGATACGGAATTCAAAAAGTTTTTACTCCAAAAAAGTTGATTGGTTGTATGAAATTTTGGGATGATTGTAGCAGTGGCTATTCTGAGTTATTTGATGATGATAGTTTTGGCAAGAGAGCAATCTATGATTTTGTATTTTTGGACACTGACATTGGTGATAAATATGATTATTCTAGTAATAAATGAGTTTGTGTGAGTGAGTACTTTGATCAAGAAGAAATTGCTGAAAAATTCTTTACAAAATACAATGTGTGTCCATTGCCACGTTTAAAGATGAAATAAATAACTTATAACAAGATGAAGTTGCATATCAGCTGTATTGCAATAGAGATTTGCATAGAGCTTGTTGCTCGAGATGGCGCTAGACCTGTGTCAATTGAGAATTTGGTTTAAAGAAGACAATGTTGACAAACTAAACCAAGCCTAGAAGTATTTATTTATTTATTTATTAGTTTTATTGGACTTAGATTTTTAGTAATTGTGTGATTTAGGAATTTGTGTGCTATTTTATTTACAAATCTCATAGATGATAAATAGGACAATATTTAAAATTTTTTCTGGAGAGAATCTAGAAGAGTTTGTCATGTTTTCTATTGTGGAGTGACTTTATTCATTATTTAAGATGTCAATAATATTGATATTGTGAGCTGATAATTTTCTTCCCTCCCACATATATTTTGAATGTTTGTTTTACCCCTTCAATTCTATAACCTTACATGCATTCATTATTATTAGAACCCTAAATTTGGGTTTTACAAAAAGAAAGATACGTTGTCAAAGGAAATAAACGAATAGAGATCATTTGATAATTACAGTGTCTTACTTGAAATATTGAAGAAGAATGAGAACCTTTTTATTTCCAACTTTGTATTGGCAAATTCAATGCGTACAAAGTTTCAAGTGTTTACTGTGTAGCTTTCTCAGCACAAACATTTTTAAATATTCATCACTTGATTTTCTTAAACTTCATTTCTCCTCTCAAAACTCCAAAACTGGATTAAAGTGGCTGTTCTAACATCATTAATTTGTCTATCTCTGCAAGCAAACCAGCGCTATCTCCGAAATATGACGTTTATTTTCATAAAAATGGCTGCCATCACGTTGTCATATTAAATTTTGCCTAGAGGGTTAATCAAGATTGATTTCTTTTCTTCTTGTTATTTGATTGATCAGTGTGCAACCTGTTCTGCACTGCCAAAGTTTTATTTCTATTTTTTTTCCTCTAAACTGCTTATTACATGTTCCTGGCAACGTATTAGTGAGGATAAGCAGTTCCCATGCTGCTATCTAGGGGGTATTTTGATATTCTACTTCAGAATTAAGAAATATTTAGGGCGCGGTCTCTATGTCCTCCTGTAGGTAAAACGAATCAAATTGTGCGCTTCACACACACACACAGATATATATATATATATATATATATATATATATATGTCTCTGTGACATATAGAGAGAGTGCAAGACCGATTTCCGGAGGTAGAACAGTGCAGCAGTTGATTTGATGGCACCAGAAACCACAAAGGCAGAGCCCCCTGAAAGTCAAAACACGGCGGGAAACATGGCAGCCGCCTCGGAGCTACTTAAAATCAAAGCTTTAGAAGACATTGCCGAGACCAAGCAGCGAATCCAAACTCTAGAAACCAGTATTTTTCAACTTGCAAATTATTACTTTGTTTTCCAAGGAGTTGTCTTCACAGCAGTGTTCAATGGCTCATCCCATGTCAAATGCCATTTTCGCTACGTGGTTCTCTCTCTGTCTCTGATAGCCGCCATTCTTAATTTGGTAGCTTTGATATTTAACGGTGAGAGACTCATAAGTTTGTTCAAAGATCTTGGTACTAAAGAGGACGAGTGGCGTAAAATGGTAGACCGCAAGAAAGAAAAGAAGGAAACGAGTTGCAGGATGGCTGTCAGGTATGTAGTGCTGATTTTGACCTTATGTTTGATGACTGGTTTCGCTTCTGTGAACGCGTATGGCACTCTGAAGATTTTGTGTTACGAGAATCAACAATGTATCTGCAGCTCCAAGGAATGTGTGAAACTTTGTAAATGAGAACACGATCGAGAGTGACGTCGCTTTGCTGAACCACTTGGTACAATTCTCTAGTGGTTATTGGCAACGCTCTCATATATAGCATGCCCTACAACTTTCGATTACTTTTTCTTTTCTTTTTTTTTTTAAATTTCATCTAATTGAGTGTGTTTGGATATGAAATTGTTTGAAAAAAAATTATTTGGAGGAGCACTATTGCATTTTTCATAATGCGATGCATGTAACATAAAAAGATACTTAAAAATTACGTTTATGATATAAGTTGAATAATATTTGTTTTTTTTTTTGCAAATTATGATAACCAAACAGACCCATTGTTTTCTCTTTATTTATTTATTTATTTTTTTGTAACGGGGGAGGAGTGAGATATAAAAAAAGGGAAGGAGGTAGCAGGATTGGCAGCGGGGCAGGTTTCAAGCAGGGTAGTCCTCCCGCCCTGCCCCTGCTACCCTAGCAAGTGCCTCTGTCCAGCCCTACTACTATTTTTACTTTTTTATATAACTTTACTTTTACATATGTATAACAATAATAATAGATCTACTAATCATTTTTTTTTGAATTCTCAGCCATAAATTTAACATGAGATAAAGTGTAAAAATAATTTTTTTGATTTTATGAATCTGTTTCTATATATTTGATATTACATAGATTCTAAATCAATTATCATTAGTTTTTATAAAAAAACTAACATAACAAAATTATCATTTTACCACAAAAACTTAACAACAAAAATTATATTATATTATCACAAGAAAGTATCATATTATCCATTTCATATTATATATATAATTATATTATATTATATATTTTAATTAAAATGGGGACGGGGAGGAAGTAACCTTCCCTTCCCCTCACCCCATTTAAAGCTAGGGTAGAAAATCTCATCCAAAACCAAATCCCCTCCGATTGAACCCTCGCACACACACGGGTGCATCTACCTTTATTGTCATCCCTACGAGGAAGGAAATTTAAATTTAAAACCTCTAAATTCTAGATCTCAACCTAACCTTCAATTACTTCAACTATAATAAAGGAAAAGATTAAAACAAAGGCGACCTTTCTTTTGTTTTTGCTCTTGTTTGCAATGTTAGCTAATGTTTTCAGATTCCAAAGAACTGCAATACAAATAATCACTTGTTGAACTCGGTGTTTTGAGAATCTGCATGACTTAGCCGAGCTCAAGGTAACGGTATTGATTGGTTTGACCAGTTCGGCTAGACTTAAAAAATGAAAAACGTCATGATTGTATCTTTTACTTTATACACATAATGAAACAACAAGAAAATTAGCAAGAAAATTTTTTTAAAGTTGGTTTTAACCTTCAATAAAAATTGGCGAGTTTACAACTAAACCCGTAAGACCCATTTGGCAAAATATAGAAAAAAAAAAGACCAAAATTCAAATGAATTCATGAGGCCATTTATAGTTGTCCAAATTGTCCGAATGCAATTTTTAGTCTCCAATGTTTCGCTCCTGGTTTTGATTCTTAAAGTTTTGACAAAAATAAATTTGGTCATCAATATTTAGCACTTGTGCAGTTTAAGTTTTTAAAGTTTCAACAAGAGCAAATTTGGTCCCATTGTATCTAATTTGAAGCAGATTTAAGACATTTGAAGAATTTTTCGTTATTACTGGCAAAATTTAATCATGTCTAGACACATGTTCATTAAATTAAATTTAAAATAAAGAACAAAATAGTAGCTAACTTTTGGACAATAACTACGAGTTAATAGCTCATGGCCCATCTAATATTGTTTAAGATCGCTTGCTATTCTGCTCCTTTACTAAGAAGTTTAATCGTCAATATTTTCAAAAATCATCAATTGGAACATCACTCTTTCAGTGGTGTATGTAAGGCCATCATGACATGCTATTGACTTGGTCACGTTGCTGAATGTACTGGGTTATAGTGTAGCAACTGGTAGTATGGCTAAAGATGTCTAGGACATAAGAAGCAGTTAGGCAGAAGTTGGAGTTGACAAATACCAAATTCAAAGCAGCACCTGACAAGCCTCGTAGAGACACTATGTTCGACGTTGGAGACATGGTGATGGTATTCCTGAGGTGTGAGCGATTTCCAGTTGGCACTTATGGGAAATTGTAGCCTTGCAAGTATGAGCCCTACAAGAATGCTTATGTTGTGGATTTGCAAGAGTCCCTGCATTTCTCATACTTTTAATGTTATAGACTTGTCTCTGTATCATTGCTTACACATGCCTATGTATCCAAATTCCCAAAGTCACTTGAGAGCAAGCTCTTCTCAAGTGGGATGTACTAATGTAGGATGGATGTTTGATGATTGAGGATGGTCATTTCGGCCAAGATAGTGGCAGGCCTTCCTCAGTGGCACCTCCCGAAGGGCCACCTCGGCCTTACTCAGCGGCACCTCCCGCAGGGCCACCTCGGCCTTACTCAGTGGCACCTCCCGAAGGGCCACCTCGGCCCATTATAAATCAAGGTGGTATCTGCCCGTTTTACCACCTCGGCTATTGTCCTCAGGTCGTTAGCCGAGGTGACGCCTGACTGACACAACTGCGAAAGGTAGGAAATGACACCTGACACATCTGATACGCCTGGCATCTGATGGACAGCCGCTCTGACACGCGCCGTCTGAACCTGGCACCTGTCCCCTCAGGCCTTTTCACAGAGACCAGTCAAATCCGTCTAATACGCCGGTCAGCCCAGATCCTTAGGGACTCGCGATGTCAGTCCCTCTCTCCAACCAATCCCCTATAAATACCCAGAGTATCGATCAAAAGGGGGAGGACCATTTTTCTAGTAACATTAGCCATATTGCTCTCCAGCATATTGCTCTTTAAAATACCGAACTAACTTAAGCTTCGGAGTTACACTGGGGGATTCAGCCCCTCTTGTAACCTTAGCAGGTGACCTCGCCGCAGTGACTCATCTGAGATAGGAACTTCCCTCAATCCGGAGGAGCCGGTCAGAAATCACCTCTTCAATTGACTCGTCACAGTGACCAGTCTCAAGGAAGAGGTATTCTCAGTCCGGGAAATTCACTTCATCCGGTCAGAATTTACCTGAGAATGGTCATTTCGGCCAAGACAGTGGCAGGCCTTCCTCAGTGGCACCTCCCGAAGGGCCACCTCGGCCTTACTCAGTGGCACCTCCCGCAGGGCCACCTCGGCCTTAATCAGTGGCACCTCCCGCAGGGCCACCTCGGCCTTAATCAGTGGCACCTCCCGCAAGGCCACTTAGGCCTTACTCAGCGGCACCTTCCGAAGGGCCACCTCGGCCTTAATCAGTGGCACCTCCCGCAGGGCCACTTAGGCCTTACTCAGCGGCACCTTCCGAAGGGCCACCTCGGCCTTACTCAGTGGCACCTCCCGCAGGGCCACCTAGGCCTTACTCAGTGGCACCTCCCGAAGGGCCACTTCGGCCCATTATAAATCAAGGTGGTATCTGCCCGTTTTACCACCTCGGCTATTGTCCTCAGGTCGTTAGCCGAGGTGACGCCTGACTGACACAACTGCGAAAGGTAGGAAATGACACCTGACACATCTGACACGCCTGGCATCTGATGGACAGCCGCTCTGACACGCGCCGTCTGAACCTGGCACCTGTCCCCTCAGGCCTTTTCACAGAGACCAGTCAAATCCGTCTAATACGCCGGTCAGCCCAGATCCTTAGGGACTCGCGATGTCAGTCCCTCTCTCCAACCAATCCCCTATAAATACCCAGAGTATCGATCAAAAGGGGGAGGACCATTTTTCTGGTAACATTAGCCATATTGCTCTCCAGCATATTGCTCTTTAAAATACCGAACTAACTTAAGTTTCGGAGTTACACCGGGGGATTCAGCCCCTCTTGTAACCTTAGCAGGTGACCTCGCCGCAGTGACTCATCTGAGATAGGAACTTCCCTCAATCCGGAGGACTCACCTCAGCCGGTCAGAAATCACCTCTTCAATTGACTCGTCACAGGTGACCTCGTCACAGTGACCAGTCTCAAGGAGGAGGTATTCTCAGTCCGGGAAATTCACTTCATCCGGTCAGAATTTACCTCTTCAATGATTTTTGGGTCAAGGTGGATCACGCAAGGGAGGATTGAAGAAAGAAAGTTATCACTACTATTGTCTCGAATCGGTTTAGGTCAAAGTTATCACTACTTTGAATTCGGTTTAGGTCAACCGTAAATTGCTTGGATAGATTGAAGGTAGTGACATGGTTTTTGTGGGCACTCACCTCGGCCCTCCTCGATTCTTCAATGGCGAGGTGATTAACTTTCTCGGATCTTCAATGTCGAGATAATTATCTCGACTTCTTAACTTGAAACTGCAACTCATCTCCATCTTCTCGAAATGAGTCCTGCCTCGGCTTTGCCCTTGAAGAGGTCGTTTTTGTCCTGCTGGAGTGGATCACCCGAGCTGGAGAAGACTTCTTATCCTAGGTGGTTGACTCAGACGAGGTCACCTGCTCAAATTGTAAGAGGGACTAAAGTCCCCGGTGTAACTCCGAAGCTTAAGTCAGTTCGGGAGTGAAGCAGTAATGAGTATAGAGAAAACTAGTATGCTTTTACCAGAAGTTTGGCCGTCCCCTTCTCAGTAGAAGTCTTGAGTATTTATAGAGGATGGACAAGAGAGAGGGACTGTTTGCACAGGTCCCTAGAGATATGGCAGAGTCAGCGTATCAAAGTGACTTAATGGATTCTGCAGAAAGGTGCGCTGGGACAGCTGTGTCAGTCGGCGCGTGTCAGAGCAGCTTTACCAGAGGTATCAGAGGTGTCAGAGCTCATGTTTTCACAACTCCGGTTGCCTGGTCACCATAATTGACTTCGGCTAAGTGATTGAGAACCTTAGCCGAGGCTGTAATTAGGCTGAAGTCCTGACGGGAGGCGAACGGCGAGGTGATCGACTTCCTACGAGACACAGGGCGGGACCCCAGCTCTGCCGAACTGGAAATACCCTCCTCACTAAGCCCCCCAAGCCTCGGGAAGGGCGAAGTCGCGATACCCCGAAGTGGCTACTTCCCGGGGCTGATAAGGGTGTAAGACACGGAGTGTTGGGACACGTCATTACCGTGCGGGTGAGACTGAATGAGGGGTGAAAGGACGGCTGTCAGCTTTTAATGATGACTCCGTGGATGGGCGTGAAATCAACGGTCAGATGAACAGTCTTCATTAAATGAGGAGAGAGGTTGCGCCCTTACGGATCCCCAAGATTTTGCCCTTTCATCTCCTCCCTGTTAGCCTATAAATAGGGGTCCCTTTTTACCAATTTACTCTTTACCAGAAATCAAGAATCACCACAGAGCTCTATTTCTTCATCTTTTCACTTCGGCACACTCTCAAACCACACCTTGAGTAAGTTCACTTCTTCTTCTTCTTCTTCACTTCTCCCTCTAGCAATGGCTAGAACCGCCCGTACTCATAAAGAGACGGTGAGGCCCGACTTCGCCGCAGCAGAGAGGCCTGAACCCTCCGAAGAGAGAGCGGTTTCTGAGGCCGGGGAAGGGGGGACCGAAGCGTCTCATCAGGCCGGGACACCCCAGGGAGAAAACGATGGAACCGAGGTCCAGGGAGAGGTCCTCTACAACGATGACCTCGGCGACGAAGTTCCAAGGGACGAGGGAGTGCAGGAGCCTACTACTCCTCCGAACCTGGGAGCAATTGACTACGGCATTGTTCCTCAATTCGGCAGCGTAATGACGGAAGCAATGATCATCGAGGTGGTTCGTCAGTATCCCTGGAGGAGGGACTACAGTATTTATACTCCTCAGACGAACCAATCAGCCGAGCTCCCTCCACGAGGTAGAGTGGCCATATATATCGATCAATTGGAAGCAGGGCTAAGGATTCCAACCACAAGGTTCCTCCGGGACTGTCTGAGATATTGGGGGGTGAGAATCACTCAGCTCGTCCCCAACGCAATCCGGGTCCTGGTCGGCTTCCAAATGTTGTGCCGACATCAAGAAATAACTCCCACACTCAACCTCTTCCGTCGCTGCTACTCGCTCAAGAATAGTGGTACTGAGAAGGGGTGGTACTACTTCGGGAACAAAGTCCCGAAGTTGGTGGTAGATGCACCTTCTTCCATCAAAGAATGGAAGAGGAACTTCATTTTCGTCCCGGCTGGTGACTTCCCCAGGGGGTTCTGGTGGAGGCCGTCTACCCCGGTCAAAGAGACCTCTCCGGGTAAACTGGAGGAGGATAACTTCAGAAAGCTGACGGGGTCGGGCCTCTGGATCAATTGTTGGGATTTTCCGGAACCAGTTCTTGTCGACGGCGGCATCAGCCGAGCTCTTATCAGCCCGGATCATCCGCCATTCTATTCTAATAGGCTTGAAAAGCATTGTACTTCCTTATTCCTTACTTCGTCTATTTATTTCCTTGATTCTAACTAACTCTCCCTCTATGCTTCGCAGTGAAGAAGGTTTCCGATCTGATCACCGCGGGGCCTTCCGGGGTCAACAAGAGGCCATCCAAACGTAAAGACCAGGCCGAACCATCCACTCGGCCGAAGAAGAAGACCACCTCGGCCCACGGCACTACGGCGACGGCAAGCGGGGGGTCTCCCGTGATAATCACCGGGGAGGGCTCCCGCACTTCAACGATTCCGGTCGGGGTGGGTCGTACTTCGGCTATTCCCGTTGGGGTGCCGATCAGGGGGATAACAATTGCCACTCCGCCTCGGGGCAGAGGGACAACGACATTTCCCATAGTCCTCGTGACGGGGTCCTCTCTATTTAATCTTCACAACGTCCCCTCACAAGAGGCCGGGGAGGATAAACGGCACTCCGGCGCGCAATGGTGTCCGGAGTGGGAGCTCAACGTGAATGACCGCTGCAAGGACCCCTTGGTGGCTCAGGAGCTTCTGGTCCACTCAGTTCTTCCCCGAGATAATACTTACGCCAGGAAGCTCTCCCCAGGTGAACTGATGCAGAGTGCTTCCGTCTCCTGGGCGTCCACCACTGCTTTCCTCGCCGAGCTGACCCAACGCTATACAAGGTTGGTTGAAAACTACCAACCTTCTGCCGAGCTCGAGAAGAAGGTTGCCGAGCTTGAAGAAAAACTGAAGGCGACCGAGCAGGAGCGTGACAAGGCCGAAGCAGCGCGAGAACAGGCCGAGGCTACCAAGAACTCCTTGATGACTGCCCTTGCCGAAGAAAAAGATAGAAGGGCTCAAGAAGAAGAGTCTACCAAGGCGGCCATCGAAGAAGCGGGGACCTCGGCGCTGGAAGCCTTCCGGAAATCAGAGGGTTTCCTCAAGGATCTTGGCGAGCTCACCTTGCCGAGCTTCATGTTCGGATACACTTCGGCAGTTCGCGATGCGGCTCTCTTCCTCACCCCGGATCAGCTGGAGTCCCTTCATGATAAGGAACATTTCAACGAGGATGCAAAGGAACTATTCGATCGTATGGCCGAAGGCATCCGGACTGGAAGGGATTTGGCCGAGGTGAAGGAGGAGTTCAACAAATGGCTATCTGAATTTGATCTGGACGGGGCCGAATTCCAAGGTGACGACATCGGCAGTGATGGCGGAGGTGAAGCCACCGGAGATAACCAGGAAGCCGAAACAAGGGGCGCGTAGATAATAGGCTGATTTTTGTAATAGGTAAGCCGAGGTCATAGATAACCTCGGCTTTTTGCTTTTCGTATCTCAATACAACTGGTTTTTTGACTTGCATTTTGTCTTCTTTTTGATTGAGTTCAGTTTTCTTCTTTGGCTGCTGCTTTGTCCCCTTATTTTTCACTTAAGACAGAATGAGAATAAGTGAGAAATGATTTAAAGAGGTGAGATATAAAAACACGTACCCCTCATGGGTAATACAACTTAAGGTTCTCAGCATGCCAGGTTCGGGGCACCCGCGAACCATCTCGGTAAGCTAGTTTACAATATCCATTTTGGCTGGACTCAATAACACGGTGGGTCCCTCCCACTTGGGGTTGAGTTTTCCCTGGGGCTCAGCTCGGCTAACAGAGTTTTTCCGGAGCACAAGATCTCCCGGACTAAACCTTAAGTGTTTGACCCGAGCATTGTAATAGCCAGCTAGGATATTTTTGTATGTCGCAACTTTGGCCGCGGCCATATCACGCTTCTCTTCGGCGAGGTCGAGGTCAACTCGCCGCTCCTCTTCATTGACTTCGGCAGCATACGCAGCCATTCGCGGGCTGGGTGTGATGAATTCAGCTGGAACGACGGCCTCGGACCCATAGGTTAGGGAAAACGGTGTTTCTTGGGTCGCTGACCTCGGCGTAGTCCGGTAGGACCATAGCACACTGGGGAGCTCTTCCATCCACGATGATCCAGCCCGGTGGAGCCTGGTCTTAAGGCCATGGAGGAGAGTTCGGTTGAAGTTTTCGGCTTGTCCATTCGCCTGAGGGTGCCCTACCGAGGTGAAGTGTTGATTGATCCCCAAGTTCTCACACCATGCCTTGAAAGGGTTATCAGCAAACTGCTTTCCATTATCCGAGATCACCACTCGAGGTAATCCGAAGCGGCAGACCACGTTTTTCCAGAAAAACTTTTGGACAGCCAATCCAGTGATGCTTCTCAGGGGCTCAGCCTCGACCCATTTAGTGAAGTAATCCACCGCCACCACCACGTAGGCATAGCTGCCTGGGACCCTGGGGAATGGACCGATTATGTCGGTCCCCCATTGTTCGAAGGGCCATGGCGAGGTGATGGGGATCATAAGATTAGTCGGTTGGTGGTGCTCAGGGGCATGGTGTTGACAAGAAGGACAACAGAGCACCATGACCTGGGCGTCCACCTTCATGGTGGGCCAAAAGTACCCCAGAAGCAAAGCTTTCTTCACCAGCATCCTGAAGCCGACGTGGGCACCACAAAGTCCTTCATGAATGTCTTCAAGGACCCTCTCGCCCTCTTCCGGGGTGATACACCGTAACCAGGGGCCGAGGTAGGACCTCTTGTACAGGAGGCCCTGCCGGAGAGTGTACCGAGCTGCTTTTCGCTGAAGCTTTCGCGATTCAGCTCGGTCTTCGGGGAGCTCACCCCGACTGAGATATCGAGTCAAGGGCCCCATCCATGTGTCCCCAGGGTAGATGGGGTACACGACCTCAGCTAAATATCTCGGCTTGGCTAGAACTTCTACGAGAACCGTCTTGTTCAGATCGGAGAAAGAGGTGGAAGCAAGCCGGGAGAGGGCGTCAGCCCTTCGATTTTGTGACCGCGGTATTCTTTGGATTTCAAAAGACTCGAAGTGTGTGGTTAGCTGGAATACCTTGGAGAGATAACGCTGCATCACCTCTTCCCTGGCTTCATATTCGCCTAGTATTTGGCACACGACGAGTTGGGAGTCGCTATAGACCATGATATGCGCGGCCCCGAGCTTACGAGCTATTTGCAGACCGGCAATGACGGCTTCATATTCGGCTTCGTTGTTGGAAGCAGCAAAATCGAACCTCAAGACATATGAGCATATCTCTCCTTGGGGGTCTTCGAGGAGCAGGCCGGCTCCACTGCCCTCACTATTGGACGAGCCATCCACATGCAAGGTCCATCGTTGAGGCTCTGGGGTGGCCGAAGTGACGGCATGGGTGGTAACCGGGATGGTCTCCTTTACTTCGTCAAAAGTAAGCTCGGCAAGAAAATCTGCAAGAACCTGGGCTTTAATTGCCGTGCGAGACTCATAGGATAAGTCATACTCACCCAGCTCGATGGCCCACTTGGTGAGGCGTCCAGAGGCCTCTGGTCGCGACAGTACCTGCCGAAGTGGTTGGTCTGTCCTCAGGCAGACGTGGTGAGCTAAGAAGTAAGGCTTAAGCCTACGAGCTGCATGGATCAAGGCCAGCACAAGTTTCTCCGCCTGAGTGTACCTCGTCTCCGGCCCTCGGAGAACTCGGCTGACATAATAAACAGGTATTTGGACATCTTCCTCCCTTATCAGTACGGCACTCACCGCCTCGGCTGCAGCAGACAGATACAAGAATAACTTGTCCCCTGGGCGAGGTGAGGTGAGAGTTGGGATGTGGTTGAGGTAATCCTTTAACTGCTCAAAGGCCTGTTGACATTCTTCCGTCCAGGAAAATTTGTCAGATTTCTTAAGGACTTTGAAAAAGGGCAACGCCTTAGAGGCTGACTGTGATAAGAACCGATTCAGGGCGGCCAACCGCCCCGTCAGTCTCTGGACGTCGCGGACTGACCGTGGTGGGGACATCTCCTGGATTGCCCTTACCTTGTCCGGATTTGCCTCAATACCTCGTCGGGAGACGAGGTAGCCTAGGAATTTTCCCGAAGTGACCCCGAGAACACACTTCTTGGGGTTCAGCATCATTCGAGTCTTCCGAAGGACTTCCAGAACTTCTTTCAGGTCAGCAAGGAACGTGGAGGTTGTCTGGCTCTTCAATAGGATGTCATCTACGTAGGCCTCGACAGTCCGGCCGATCTGAGATTTAAAAGCTTGGTTAACCAAGCGTTGATACGTGGCCCCGGCATTCTTCAGTCCGAAGGGCATGGTGGTGTAACAATATGTGCCTTTATCAGTGTAGAAGGCGGTCTTTTCCTGATCCTCCGGGCTCATCCCGATCTGGTGGTACCCTTTAAAAGCGTCAAAAAAGCAGGACTTCATATCCCATTGCCGAGTCTACCAAGGTGTCGACTTTAGGCAGCGGGTAGCAATCCTTGGGGCAAGCCTTGTTGAGGTCGGTGAAGTCGACGCACATTCTCCAGGCCCCGGTGTCCTTCTTCACCATAACCAGGTTGGACAACCAGGTCGGATATTGGACCTCCCGGATGATCTTTGCAGGGAGGAGCTTATCCACTTCTTCACCCACAGCTCGGCTACGCTCAGGGCCGAGGTGCCTCCGTTTTTGTTTGACCGGGCGGACTTGGGGATCGACATTCAGCTCATGTATCATGAGGTGATGCGGGACTCCTCGAACCTCTTCCGCGGCCCAAGCAAAAACGTCCCGGTATTCTCTGAGGAGGTCAACCAAGGCTCTTTTGACAGGGCCGGGCAGTCGGGTTCCAACGCGAATTGTCTGATCAGGCCTCGTGGGGTCCAGAGGGAACTCTTCCACCTCATCCCCGGTCTCTAGCCTCGGGATTTTCTCAGCTCGCTGAGGATCAATGCTATCTATTGAGAGGATATTTGACCTCTTCTCGGACCTTGCCCCGGAGGTTGATGGGGAGGCTGCTTGCAGAGTGGCGAGATAGCATTCTCGGGCAGCGCAGACGTCGCTGCTGACCTCGGCTACCCCAGCGGGAGTAGGGAACTTAAAACTCAAATGGTAGGTGGAATACACTGCCCGCAAAGCGTTAAGTGTAGGTCGGCCGAGAAGTAAGTTGTAGGGGGAGTCAGCCTTGACGACTACGAAGTTGACTAGGATGGTTCTACAGCGGGGGTGACGCCCTATAGTTACCGTCAAAGCCACCATCCCTTCAGGATGCACAATGTGTCCCCCGAACCCAACAAGAGGGGTCCTCACCGTGGTCATGCACTCCCTGGCCAGTTTGAAGCTTTCAAAGGTACGGAGGTACATGACGTCAACTGAACTTCCTGGGTCAATGTAGACCTTTTTTACGATGTAATTATTGGTGAGAATTTCAATCACCAAGGCTTCATGACTGCTAGAGGCGGCCGGGACGGGGTCACTAGGTCCGTAAGTAATTACCTCGGATAGGCGGGAACTCTCCTCGGCCTGATTCGGGTTGGCCTGCCTGTAGGTCCTCTTTCGGGAGTTCTGACTGTCCCCTCCCGTCGGACCTCCGGCAATTGTGTTGATGACCCCGGCTATGTTGGATCCATACCCTAGCCCATGACCTGAGGATCCGTCTCGGGGAGGCCTTTTCGTCTCCCTAGGATCCTCCGGGGGCCTACAACTGCTTCTCGACGTCCGCCTTTCGTCCCGGCGTTGATCACTTCGGTGGTCACGTCGGGGCTCATTTCGTGGCTGTCCGCCACCTCGGCGGATGAACTGTTTCAGGTGGCCCTGTCTGATGAGGTTCTCGATCTCTTTTTTGAGATCGTTGCAGTCCTCGGTTTCGTGCCCGACGTCCCGGTGGTACAGGCAGTAGAGGTTCGAGTTCCTCTTGTCTTTGTTGCCGAACATCTTGGGAGGGGCCCTTCCGAGGTTGTTCTGCTCCATTACTGTCAGTACGCGAGATCGGGAAGTGTTTAAGGGAGTCAGTTCGGATTCAGGAATGGGTGGCCTTCCCTTGG
Source organism: Coffea eugenioides (assembly GCF_003713205.1). NCBI lineage: Eukaryota > Viridiplantae > Streptophyta > Magnoliopsida > Gentianales > Rubiaceae > Coffea > Coffea eugenioides. The sequence goes on from NC_040039.1 coordinate 5,979,486, forward strand.
AGATCCTGTCGAACACACTCCGGCGATCTCGGCCGGGACTCTGGAAGCCAGTTCCTGTTCCTGCTTCACTTCGGCTAGGCTCCTTCCCTCTTCGGGCGTCAACCCTCGGGCGAGCAGCTTGGACTTCTTTTTTCATGCGGTTGAGGTCCTCGGCCTGTATGCCCTTCTCGACCTTCAACCATAGTTCGTGAAGTGAACGGGGATACTTCTTATGGATCCCCGTGTTGAATACCCCGGCAACGAGCCCGTGGGTGAAAGCGGCAATGGTGACCTGCTCATTAGGGTTAGGTATCTGCACGCTTTCTTCGTGGAATCTCTGGACGTACGACCGAAGTGATTCCCCCGGGTTCTGCTGTATATTCAACAGATACGCCGAGGTCCGGGTCGCCGGTCGGGAGGAAATGAAACGGTGAAGAAACTTCTCCACTAATTCCCCCAGGGTTGAAATGCTCCTAGGTTCTAGACCCCAAAACCATTTTCGAGCCGTTCCCTGGAGGAATACCGGGAAAGCCCTGCATATGACGGGATCAGGGATGCAATATAGGCGGAAGGCCGAGATGAAGGCATGAATGTGGTCTTCCGGATCACCTCGGCCGTCATAAGACGGTATCGAGGGAAGCTTGAAGTTGGGAGGAAGTCTCTCCTCGTTGATGTCATCGGTGAAGGGCGGAGCCCTCTGGTAATCCACCCCGGCTCCCTCCACGGGTCGAGGTCCCTCAGGTTGTCGGCCCATGAGACCTCGAGAGAAGGCCTTTGTCAGGGAGGCTACCTTGGAGGTGGCCTTGAAAAATGCGCGCTTCGATGCACTCCGGCTTAAGCGCCTCCCATCAGACTCCTCTTCGGATGAGCCTTCGGGAGATCCTTCTGACTTTCTTTTGGAGGACCCGGCCTTCTGCTTGCCTTGTCTTTTTAAATATCTCCCCAACTCCTCGAAGATGTTGGGGTTCTCAGTTACGAACTCGGCCATACGAGTGATGGCCTCTTCGTTCGCGGGCTGAGTCTTCGGAGACTCCTGCCCTTCAGGAATATTTTCTTGTTGGGTTGCATTGCCCTGCTCAGCACCAATGGTGAGAGCTTTCCTGCTCCTAGAACGCGTAGGCCTCATTCTCTGATGTCTTCGCGTTCCCACAGACGGCGCCAATTGAAGAGGTCGTTTTTGTCCTGCTGGAGTGGATCACCCGAGCTGGAGAAGACTTCTTATCCTAGGTGGTTGACTCAGACGAGGTCACCTGCTCAAATTGTAAGAGGGACTAAAGTCCCCGGTGTAACTCCGAAGCTTAAGTCAGTTCGGGAGTGAAGCAGTAATGAGTATAGAGAAGACTAGTATGCTTTTACCAGAAGTTTGGCCGTCCCCTTCTCAGTAGAAGTCTTGAGTATTTATAGAGGATGGACAGGAGAGAGGGACTGTTTGCACAGGTCCCTAGAGATATGGCAGAGTCAGCGTATCAAAGTGACTTAATGGATTCTGCAGAAAGGTGCGCTGGGACAGCTGTGTCAGTCGGCGCGTGTCAGAGCAGCTTTACCAGAGGTATCAGAGGTGTCAGAGCTCATGTTTTCACAACTCCGGTTGCCTGGTCACCATAATTGACTTCGGCTAAGTGATTGAGAACCTTAGCCGAGGCTGTAATTAGGCCGAAGTCCTGACGGGAGGCGAACGGCGAGGTGATCGACTTCCTACGAGACACAGGGCGGGACCCCAGCTCTGCCGAACTGGAAATACCCTCCTCAGCCCTCAAGTCTGGTCACTCAATGTTTGACACCCTCAAGCAAAACTGATTAATACCTGACAGGTTGATGTGACTGTCACTTTTCTACCGTCCAGACCTACCTCTGACGCCACCACCCTTGGCTGTCACGCTACAAGTAACAGGGAGTAGAATTCATCATTCCCTCTATAGGTTTTTCTATTATAAATACCCTTCTTCTATCTGTGAAAAAGGGAGGAAGAACTCCAACCTAATTAGTTTTGTTTTTACTTATAACTTCTGACCCATAACTGACATTATCATCGGAATGGAACTGGGGGATAAAACCCCAGACATTTCTATATCTTGGTAGGTGAGATCATGCTCTCAACTCGGTTTGCCCACTCGGAAATTACCTATCAGTTTTCAAATCCACAAACCATGATTCGTGGACTTTCTCCACGGATCCACATCGGGGCTTTTTGTGTATTTCTTTTGTTCTGCATCATTTTTTCTTTTTTCTTTTTTTATGCTAATAAGCGATGTACCATATAAATGGGCATACCCTAGTTATTTTCTGCCATTCTCTTATCAACTTTTATTGGGTTTTTCCAATAGATTAAGAGTTCCTCTTCGACTAATCTTTGATTAGCTCAAGAAAATGTTCGTGTAATTTTTTCTTTTGGTTTACACTTTCGCATAATCTCCGATCACACTAGCCACCCCCCTCTTTGCTAGTTGCATCACTAGCTGTGTGACATGGTGGGCAATAGTATTAGCAAAAATACTTATCTTATTCTTTACCATGCAAAATTACATTCCTCCCCAGTTAATGGAAAAAGTACATTGTATTTTACAAAGATGAAAAATTCCCTTAAGTTATGGTGAAATAAACCAAAAAGAAAAGTAAAGAATGAATTTTATTAACGACATATCCAAGTCTAAGGAAAACTTCAAGATGAAACAAAAATAATATATTGGTATTTTGAGCCTCCTAAAAAGTACCACAAATAAAAAAAATGAAAATTTCCCTTAAGTTGATGTGAAATAAATACAAAAAGAAAGAACAAATTATATTAACAAAATATCTAAGTTTAAAAAGTACTTCAGCATGAACCAAATTATGATAAATTGATATCATGAGCCACCCAAAAGTACCACAAGTCTTTTTATTTTTTTATTTTGGATAGAAGTACAATATGTCTCAAGATCAATTTTTTACCATATATATATTGGTATTGATTAGCGGACTTCAACAAGATAGGAGATGGTGTGAAAGGGTAGGCAGTGAGTTTTTTTTATAAAAAAAAAAAAAAAAAAAAATCAACAGGGAGGGGATGGAATTAAGAAGTAAGAAGGGATAAGAAGGATTGGAATCCAAGACATCTAAATCTTGAGACAAAGAGTTTTATGTTGGGAATTTTTTATTTCAATTGCCACAAAAAATTAAATTTAGTGAACTTCACTAAGAGTATTCTTATAACAAATGACAGCATTAAACTACTATATCAATGTCAACAAATACACAATATTCTTTTTATAAAATATCCAATTTCAAAGGTTACGTCAAAGATGTACTAAAATACAGTTTACAAGTTTTTAGTCATATAAGTTCTATACCTATAAAGTATGTCATCAATAAGAAACACAAACATGGTTCACCAAATCAAAGCATTTCTTTTCAAAGTGGAGCTATTGAAATTCGAGCAATAGAAGTTCAATATAAATTAAATAGCATTACAATTGCAATAGCACTGTGGATCATCTTAAAATTCACCATTAATAGAAAAAAACTAAAAAAACTCACTAAAACTAATAAAAGTTCATAGAATCATGTGAAGGAGAATAACAAATTATTTAAAAAGCTGAATATTTTAACTCAAATGACATAAAAGAAAACATTCATGTCACTAAAATTCACTAGGAAGACAAAAATATTTACACTGTTACAAAACAAAAGTGCTCTTATTATATAGGACGCTTTGCTATTTGTGCATTTGTATTGGATATGGCAGGCCAAGTTTAGGAAAAAAAAGTAATAAATAATATAAATGTTAAATATCATTCTTTTCTCTCAATTATATTTATTCCCTCAAAACAATTGGTTTTTTCAAAATTAAAAAAAAAAGAAGAAGAAAATAAAATGAGTAAAATACAAAAAAACCCCATGTGGTTAAACTAACCTACAGTAAAGCCCCTTATGGCTTCAAATCATATATTCTGGCTCCTTATGGCTTGAACTAATTTGAAATTACAACAGAAATCGTCAAAACTAAAGGAGACAGATGAAATGACACAATTATCCTAATATATATAAACAATAAAAGACCTTCTAACAACCATTCTATTAAGTAAACGTATGGAAAACTCCCCTGAGGTTAAGTCAACCTAGGGAAAAACCCTCTATGGTTATATTTTGCTTTTGTTTATTTATTTTGTGCATAGGAATAAGGTAAGTTGTATTTGAAAGTTTGATTTATTTATTTTGTGTATAGAAATAAGATGAATTTTATATGGAAACTTTTATTTATTTATTTTATATATAGAAATAAGGTGAGTTGTATTTGGGAGTTTTGGGTTGTTTTTGAAAATTTTATGAGTTCTAAGGGGTTTAATAGATGTATTAGCTAAAAATTTGATTTAAAAAATTATTTTCCATGTCAAGAAACCTCAAACTCTTTAATTTAAATAATTTTTGTCAATTTTTCACATCAGTTCAAATCACCAGGTATTGGATTATATGATTTAAATCTATAAGGGATTTTTTTTATATAGATTTACTTAATCACAGGGGATTTTTCTATATTATAACTCTAAGGGTATAATAGGTATATCAATTAAAAATTTATTTCTTTCTGATACAATTACTCGCAAAAGAAGTGCGTGTATTTCAAACCCATTAATTCTGACTCTTTCCGTCACTTTTAAAATTAATTCAAACCACGAGGTATCGGAGTGTATGTTTTGATACTATAGGAATCTTTTTTATATATTCACTTAATCTTAAGAGGCTTTTCTATATTTTATCCAAATAAAAAAAATCTCATGATCACGTGCAAAATACATGCTCCATTACTGACTTTAACCATAATTATACTGGAATGAGTCCAGAAAGCACTAAATTACTTTCACATCTGACACCTAATCTGCACTAAACTACGATTGTTGCATACCTTATGCTAGCTGCACCACATTGTCATCTTCTCCTGCAGTTGTATAAAATGTTTTCTTACCAATCAACCTTATATATTCTTGAATAATCTATGTTGCATTATTTTGATGCCTGGAACCCACAATTACAACCGCAAAGTCTTGCCGAACTCCACCACTTGCAGATATCCATCTCTAAAAAATGGTGTATTATTGTGTACTAATTGGCTTTCCCCGTAAGTCCACAGCAGCTTCCTCCAGTATTTCAAATTAGCCGGCTCATGCCTTTTTCTATCAAGAATCAAAAGCAACCTTATGGTTAATTTAACCTCCCTCGTTTTGTTTTTAGCTCCTTAACTTGTCAAAAGGGATATGTTCAAGGATGATGCAGATTTTCTACCTAGCATTGACATCGACTGGGTGTACCTCGTTACAATCATGCTACCTAAAATCTTTAGTACTAAATAAAACTCATCCTGTTCTTAATTCAAAATCATATTTATCCGCCATGGAGAATTCTACAAGTGAAGCCCACCGCCTGTTTTGTTTTATGCTGAAATCTAAATAATCTCACAACTGAAAATGGCAGAAATAGAATCGAAAGTCCTTGGAAAAAAGATACAACAAAAGGAATTAAATTGATTAGTTCTACTCCAAAGGGCATTCAAATTGTAGTAAGATATTATTTTAAGACATATACTAGATACCATAAGTTGGTGGTAATCATATTTGGCTCAGTAATTAAGGGTTTATCTCAAATGTCTTATGCTGAGCATTCATTCAGCCTTCCTTCTCCACATCCACGTTGTCTCAAATGTCTTATGAGGAATTGGATGTCTTTGATTGTGGTTCACCTTGATGTCAAGAGAGCTAAAACTACAGCTTTCTCAGATGTTCTACTCAGTCGTCTGCTTCTTCGCCAATCAAAACTCGCTTTTGCTTTCTTTTCCTGCATTCAAGCAAAGAAATTTATTTGGACCAACTTCTGGACTAATTACGGAAAAGTATAGTTCGCTGAAACTTTTGAATTTCATCTCAGTACAGTTTGATTACTAAGAAACTTATATGAGGGCTGATTGTGATTATTTGGTCATATTAAGCCTATCGAACTTTTCCAGAATGGAAGGGCTTCATTTTATGCCTGGATATGTATTTTGTTGTTGAAAAAAGAAAAAACATTTCGTTGTAATTTCAGATATAGAGCTGCTCGTTTTCCACCCTAGAAACATTATAAATGAAATCTTTGAGCACTGAAGCATAGCAATTATTGTTCTCCAATTCTCCATTTGTTGGGCGGATCTCCAGGCACCCTCTCACGGTATGGGGCTTGGGAAAACTTGTGTTTATTAGATGTATTAAGCTAGAAGTAGATGTATTGGAAGTAAATCATCCTGTTTCCACAACTGTTTTGCATGTCCTTTTTGTTCTTTTTCAAACTTTTCTGCTTTTGAAAATGTGATTGTGGATAATTAATCCCTCGAATATGGCCCATTGAGGTTGGCCCTCACCACATGATCAAGCTTGATTTCCTCCTCCTGATTGCACAATGCTTTCAGTCTCCTTTCTAGTCCCTCAGTGTCTATCACCATGTCTGAGTCCTCATCTCTCAATTTCCTTTTTTTTTTTTTTTTGATATTAACAGATCCTCTTTTAGCAGTGTCGGTAATATTTTTTAGTGGTTATCTAAGTGATCTTGGTAAAATCCTAACTCTCTTCTGTTTACTGCCATTTGGTTCCTTTTCTGTACTCGTTTCTGCTCTAGCAAGGACATCCATCATCATCTCAGCATCCCCACCTAAGTAGTTATTAGCTTTGATGCTTTCTGTGTTGCTATGCCTTGATATGAACGCTACAAAGTTGATATCTTCTCAAGTTTTTTGGATCAGTAGCCTGAACGTTGCTGAACAGAGAGGGAAATTTTCAAAGTTTTTTGAATTTTTGTGAACTCCTAACAAGAGCGAAAAGCTCTACCTAAAGAGATGCAAGAAATCATAGAGATATGCCCAGCGAAATATCTTTAAAAAATTTTTTTTTAGTAGATGGATCTTTGATTAAATTCATGAGACACAGAACTATTTAAGAAAATTACCTCAACTCATGAAAATCTTCTTGAATCGGTGAAGATCATGATGGTAAAGTGATCTATGTAACCGCACATGTGCCTGACCTCTAACGGTGATCCAGATGATCCACAAGAACCTCCTTAACTAAAATCCCCTAAGTTGAATTGGTTTAAACTAAATTAGTACTATCTATTGCCAAGCAACTTCACACAAATTGGTTGAGAAAGAAGCCTAGTGTTTCCAAACCCGCCCAATGAGAGAAATAAGAGATGTAAGGAATCAATAAAGTTGGACTTGTTTCAATGGAGAGCTTGGTTTAAGGGATGTATTATTGGCAAAATAAACCAAGGTTAGTAGTTTCTATTTATTTGTTTACTAATTTTATTGGAATCAGATATTTAGTAATTGTGTGATTTAGGAATTTGTGTTTTATATAGTAATTTCTTATGCAAGTGATTTGTCTACTTGACAACAAATAGAACATTATTTAGAGTGTTTTCTTAAGAGAGTCCTTAATAGTTTGTAAGGTTTTTATTGTGATGTGACTTTTTTCATTATTTTGAGATATCAATAATATTTGAATTATTTATTTTTTCTTTCCCACATAAATATTTTGAGTGGTTATTTTATTCCTTCAATTCTATAATGTTGCAAACATTAATTATTATTAGAACCCTAAATTTGGGTTCTACATGTCCTTAAGATATGGAATAGTCAAGGAACTCTAGGCCCTCGACAATTCCATGTCAAAACTCTCATTTGGATATGGGAGACCTATTGGGCTTTGATCTCGACCACCACTTAACTATTTTTGACAGACCCTACTTCTGATTTCCACTTCTTAGATGTGCACTCATCAATTTGCATCAGATCATCTTCAATATATTATATAATATAAAATTTTATATTACATATAATATATATATATATAACACATACAAATTTGAAATCGAATTAGGTATTCGATTTTCGATTTTGCATTGTAAATTCAAAATCGAAATTTTCGATTTGAGAAAACATAGTATCGAATTCAAACCAAATTCGTAGATTTTGAAAAAAAAAAAAACCCCCAAAAAAGCCCAATTTCCTTTCCATTTTTCGCTTTTACCGATTTTGAAAATTTCAAATTTAATTCAAATTTAGTCGGTAATCGATTTTTTTCGGAGTTGCGCACTCGTAGGAAAGGGTGCTAATCTTTTTAGGCCAGGGTTTAATGATAGTTTGGGTTTCACTTGAGTACTTATTGACGCCTACTTGTTTATTAGCACTATCCAATGGCCCATGGTTTAAGCATAAGCATTTTCAGACTTGGATTGGACTGAATGGTTCGATCGATTGGACCGTGAATTGATCATGTCTCCGGCCCAATTAAATACTTAGTCAAAAAAACAAAAAAGTATTAAAACAGTCAAAACTGGTAAAAATGTTAAATCATTAAAAAATAGTTGAACCGTGAACTGGAGGTTTTTTAATTTTCTGATTAATAACTAAAGAAATCAAACCTAAAACCCTAAACTTACCTTCTCAAAGTTGGCTGTGAGCCACTACTTTCCCTCTCTCCTTCTCTAGCATTCCTCTCCTTTATCAAACTCTCATCCAATCTCTTCTCAGTCTTTAGATTTGCAATCTCCATGACTCTAAAGGTCCCTAATCTCTACCTTATGCACTTATTTGTCAACGGGCAAGATGCAACTTCCATTTAGTCTTTGACAAGGTTAAGATCTAGGTTAGATTTATATTAGTTCTTTTTTTTTTACGTTGTTATGTATTTTGAAGGGCTAATAAATTTGTTATAAGTTTTCTTTTTTCAATTTTTTACGGATTCAATCATTAGGTTATACGGTTTTAGATTGTTAAGAGTATCATGGGAAAATAAATCAGATAACTAAATGCCAAAATCAAGATAAAGAAGAAAAGCATGAAAGGATGGGTTTAGAACTTCTCGTAGTCTAAGCATTGAGTCTGTGAATAGGAAGAAATAACTATAGATGATGATTTCTGCCAATTAATAGAGGATTGTTTTGGTTGAATTTTTAACTTTTGATTGTTTGTGTGTATTTCTTGCTCGTGCTCATTTGTTCAATTGATTTTTTTTTTTTTTTGAGTTGAAGTTGGTGGTTGTTAGAATTATGATATGGATAACCAGTAACCATTTCTGGTTTTAAACGATAATGTTAATGAAGATGATGATAAGCATTGCTTGAAGAATTATCTGCATCAGCTAGTCGCTAGTTCGTGGTGTGTAGACACCAAAAGGGAAAAACAAAAAACAAAAATCCGTTTTTGTAGGAAAATCAAAAGGGAAAAGAAGGAAAAACAAAAATGCCGTTTTTTCAACCAAAAAAAAAATTTTTCCACGCATGTGTACAGGTTTTTTCTTCAGCAGAAACCAGCAAGATAGTACAGATAGCTGGCTTTTGTTTTGAGGAATTTTGATTCGGTTTTTCTTCATTATTTTTTCCCCAAGTATACCAATACGAAAGCCACCTCATTACTAAATTCTATCAAGAATCTTTTAGACAAGAGGCCATCAAATGGCCCAAAAATAAGCAGCAAAATTGGTTGCATCTCAACCCTTGAGAGGAGGGTTTTGGAGGTTTTCATTTCATTTAAACAGCAAAGGACACAGCCTTCGGAAGGGGAAGAAATAAGGAAAGTCGACTGCAGAAAAATCTGGGAAGGAAGAGAAAGAAAGGAGAGAAAAAAAGGCAAATAAAAAAAAAATTGCAGAAACTTTTCAGAAAAACAGGCTGACCAATCAGCCATTTTCGAGCTTGATTTCCTCCTTTGATACAGCTCGGTTGGGGGAGAAGTTTATTTCTGGGTAATTTAGAATCTTATTAGAGAAGGTTTCATTTAGAAAAATTTCGAAAAAAATGGCTGCAACATCTTCGAATTGGGGCTTGAACTTGTTGCCTTCGAAGCCCTTGAACCCAGAAACGAAACCTTCTCAGCTTCATCTTCTAACTTTTGGATCTGTTTTTCTTGAGGTTTACCGGGTTTATTCGACTCTTCAAGGCATCAAAGGTAGTTTATTTCATTTCTTTCCTTTCATAGAAGCTTAGAGTGGCACCAGATCCATGAAAATCTTTGCTGCATTTGTTCCTTCTTCTTCTGCTGTTTTCCTCTTCGCCTTTTTGCAAACCATTAGCTCAGATTTCTACTATATAATCTCGTGTTGAATGTTGTATTTGGGTGATGAAATTTGGTGTTGATGTTTGAGGTTGCATAACCTTATGTACTTGGATCCGAAATTTTGGAAATCATTTTGGTACGGTTTCTGGGTTTGATGAAATTCCAGAGTTCAAAATGCTTCGATGGTCTTGCATGGAGGAATTCGAAAATTGTAATTTGGCCTTCCAAATTTAGAACAATTGCACTAAGGTCCAAAAATTTGTAAAAATGGATGAATTTTTCTCGTTAAAGCCTAGTTTTTTTATGCATTCTTTGAATAAATTAATTCTGGTCTTCAAAATATAATTGGGGACCTGAATAAAGTTTATGAAATCTAGAAAAAAATTTTGATAAAAAGAAAATGGGTTGAGGTGTTGTGTTGGGTTTGGGCTCGGTTTTTTTGTGTTTTCTGGGCTAAAAGCTAGGCAAAGATTTATTATTGTTTGGGTTTGTACTTGGGTTTTGAAGCTTCAGCCCAACATTATTTTAGATTTGGTCGAACAAAATAAATGGGTTGATCTGTTGGACTGAAGTGACTTAGCCCAAAACAGACAAAGGACTAAAACAAAACAAAAATGGCCCAAAGTTGTCTTGTTCTTGAGACCCAGAAATCGATTTTGCGGTTTGGTCCCTAATATTTTACGTAATTTTACTATGTTCCTAAAATGTTTAAATTTCTTTCAATTGGATCCTTAATTTAATTGCATTTTGGTCTCTAAATTTTATCCTTTATTCAATTTTTTGGCCCTAATTTTTTCAAAATTATAATTTTTGACCTCAAAATTTTTAATTTTTGCAAATAGGTCCCTCATTTTTATTATTTCTTAACTACAATTGTTCATCTCATCTAACTGTTAATCATGCTTCATTTAGATGCATTTAATTGGTGAATTTTAGGAATTTTATGTTTATTCATATTTCTTTGGAATAATAGAATGAATTTTGCTACATGGTTACATTTTCCTTTAAATTGTTAATTAAATTAGTATGTTGACTATTTTGTTAATTTTGGAATATAAATAGAGCAAACTCTACTTCATTTAGCCACTATTTCAAGGGAGGTACCTTCTATTATTATTTTAAGTTCTTTTATATGCTCTTATGTGTTTTATGTGTGATTGCATGTTTTGAGTGCTTTTTCCTTTATTTAGTTATTTTATTCACTTTAAATTTTAATTTATTTTATTTAATTTTTTATGATTATTTGAGAGGTATTTAAAGGCTAAACTGTAATAGATAGGCGTCCAAGAAATGTATTTAGTTAGACCATGTAATATATAGATTTTATTTTTGTTAAAATTGTAATTGGCTAGATAAATATAATAACTAGGTTTATTATTTTCAAAAATTTCCCTTTTAGATTGTAGTGAGGGCCCCAATGTAACAGTTAGTTTTTATTTGCTTACATACTTGTGTGTTTATGTGTTTATTCGCTTTCTTTAAAGTTTTGCATTTAGATATTATACCTATGTGTTATGTGCTCTACGTGCTCTATATGTTTTATTTATTTATTTATTTTAATTATGTTTTATATGCTTTATTTATAAATGCATGACGTCGTCACACTCGTCCAACGCTAGTTGTGGCCTTTCTCTCCGATTTTTTACTAGTCCAATGCTAATGAGAACTTGTAGAAATAGTCTAATCTAATGCTAGACCCTTTGGACCTTTTTTGCGCTAGATTCATATCTTGTGTGACATTTATTGTATCTCATGCATTTTTTTCTACTTTTAGGTTATTTTCAATTGTATGGTATTTTCTCAATATTATTCCCTTACGCTCTATATGTTTAGACCATATCATTTAGAATTACATCCTATTTTAAAAAATTAGATGTAGGGTAACTCATTTGCTTGTGTAGGTTAGAAGAGTCCCCCTTCAAATATGGGAAATGAACGAATGTGATTTTTTAGTTTTAGCACGCTCTTTCCCCCTTTATAAAAAGGAAAATTATGTCACGAATTTTAGTCTCACGTACCCATTATATTGCATTCCTGTCTTTTAGGTCATGTATATTTATACATATATTATAATTTTTCTTTTTTTCGCATATCATCTTTTGCATATCAGTGACATTTTCAATAGATCATTTTTTGGCTTTACAATTAACGTGACTTGCATCAATTAAATTTTGAAAAGACATTTCGACCCTTCTGATATCCGTTAGGTCTAGATTTACATCTATATAGAAACATCCAAAATGTGAAAAGTTTTATAGGTTAAATTAAGAAAATTTTCTACTAAACCTCGTAACTACCCATTGGTTAGGTTGAAAGGGTGCCTTAGATCAAAATCTTTGCTTTCCCCTTCTTCAACCGTGACCCCCAAATTCTTTTCTATTGTTTCAAAGACCTGAAGTCATCTAAAAGGGTTTTATTTATTTTTTACTTATAATATATTTTGAATGATTTGATACACCTAAACTCAATACTAATTGGCGACTCTTATTTTCTTAAAACCCTTTTTAAACTATCATTTTCGGCCCAAATCGTCACACTTTCTAAATCCCATTTTAGATCGTTTTTCTTTATTTATAAAATAGAATTAAAAACTCCTCTTTAACACTTTCCTTTTTATTTTTAAAAAATGGGGTGTGACATGGTGAAGATAATGAAGATAAAGAACATAATGAAGTTGTACCTGAAGATGATGATTGATTTTTTTTTTTTACTTTTTTTTTGAGTTGTTTGGATCATTTTGTAGATTATTTTATACTTTTTAGATATTACTACTACTATTCTAGAGTTAATATTTGGATAATAGTTGTAAAGAAGTGTATTTTATTTCATTTTTCTATATTTTGTTTCATTTTTCTAAATTTGTAGTGTTTTTCAATGTTCGTTGATGATTTAAGATGATATTTTATTTTCGTTGAATGTTTGAGTTTAAAATATTTGGATAGTACAAAAATGTACTCCCTCTATCCCGCAAAGTTCGTCGCACTTCGAAAACAACGCTTTTTAAGCACAGTAACATCCATTTACCTGTAAACTCATTTGTTCCAAGCTTGCCCTTTACTGACTCATCCAAGAAACAAATGGGTCCCATAAAAAAGCACTCCTTTGTTTCAGAAAATTGGTTTCCTTACCGTAATCTTCTTCATCCAAGAAACAAATGGGTCAAAGCGGACCCATCAAAAAGCAATGCTTTATTTCAGCCACCAAAAAGTACATCTAGCACATGCATTGTCACATCATTAGTGGAGGGCAGAAATGAGACTTCATAGTTTAAAATAGTTTAAAATATTAAACATGACAAATATTTTGGGACAGCCCAAAAATGAAAGTATGGCACTTTCAATGGGACGGAGGGAGTATTTGTTTAAATTTTGTAAATTTTATATTGTTTTTCAATGTTCTTTGATGAATTAAGATGTAGTTTTATTTTTGTTGAATGTTTGAGTTCAAAATATTAATTTTACATGAGAGTCCTATTTTTTCGGGTAACTATAGCATTATTAGATTAAGTATTTGTTTAGAAATATTAATTTTTAATTAAAATTAGTGAATCGGGGTTGAACCGTGACCTAATCACTTCATTGGTTCAATCAATGGTCCAAGTTCTAAAACATATTGACATTTAACCCGCCATCTTTTGAAATTTGAACTAAAAAATTGTTTTCCCTCTTTGTTTCTAACGTGATAGACTTCTCATCACCAGCACTTTGCCTTCTCTCTGAGACCTCTCTGAAAGGGCTAAAAAAGGAGAAGCAACTATAAATGCTAGCAGGCAAATTGAAAAGGCGAAACATAGGGTCAATGACGGGTGCACTGGAGAGAGAAATTAATGCTTTAATGATCCAAGAAAAGGAGAAAAAGGTGTGGGCATGGATGGATATAAAGTTCTTAGCAGATTTTATTTGTTAAGCTCCTGAGAGAGGAGAAGAGAAGCTCTCATTTTTAGATAGATGAATCGCACCCGTGGATGAGTAGCAAAGTTTTGAAAGGTTAAACATAAAGCATTTAGAAGATATGAAAACTAGATAAAGTAACCAAAGGAGGGTTGATCAGAGGATTTATGCTAATGATTGTCATCATTATCTTCAGATAATTTCCGTCTTCCATGCATCCCTGTTATGCACAATTCACCTGTTAATGTGGCTTTAGTCCCACATTGAATTTTGCATAAGGGAGGCTCTCCCTTCTGTGCCTATAAATATAGTAGGCCTGTGATGAGATTATGTGCACCAAACCAATAGAGCATTTGTGGGCTATTTGGGCCTTTAGGTTATTAAACCTTTTATTTAGTAAAATATTTTGGACTCTCTTGTGTTTTAAGAATTAGGTGTATTTGGGCCTAAGAACACTTTTCTAAGGCATTTTGTACACTTTTCTTCATAGTAAAAATATTGTTCCTCCTCAACCCGTGGACGTAGGTCAATTTGACTGAATCACGTAAATTTTTGTGTTTCTGTTTTATTTATTTTGCTTTGTTATTTGTTATTTGGGGTTGCCAAAAATCCTTTCATTAATTTTCTGGGGCCAGTCCTAACAAACTGGTATTAGAGCTTCTTCGGAGGCTTTTGAATTTTGTAGCAACAATGACAATAACAAAAACTATTGTCGAGAAATTCGACAGAAATGTCAACTTCGGGATGTGGCAGCTCAAGATGGAGGTTATTTTGGTTCAACACGGAGTTGATTTAGTGATACAGGGAATTGGGAAAAAGCCAAAGGGTGTGACAGACGCAAATTTTGCTGAAATGAATAAAAAAGCAAGGTCCAGTATTATCCTAAATCTCTCTGAAGAGATTTTGCGGGAGGTAGCCACTGAAATTTCGTCAAAAGCCATGTGGGACAAGCTTAAGACCTTGTATATGAAAAAGACGGTTGAGAATCGGCTTTATTTAAAGCAAAGTCTGTATATAATTCGCATGACTGAAGGTACGTCTATACTCTCACATCTTGAAAAATTTGATTCCATTATTATGGATCTGGAGAATATAGAGTTGAAAATTGATGATGAGAATCAGGCCCTATTATTTTTATATTCCCTTCCCCAATCTTTTAAATATTTTCGCGATACTATGATTTATGGAAAAGAAACAATTTCGTATCATGAAATTAAATCTGCATTAAAATCTAAAGAGCAGATAGATAGGGATATTAATGGGGAATCTAGTGGAAGTCAAGTGAAAGGTTTGGTTGTTAGGAGCAAAATCGAGAAAAGAGAATTTGATAGTAGTAGATCTAAATTTAGATCTAAATCCAGACATAGAAATATAAAGTACAATTATTGGCATAAAATGGGGCACATTAAGGCAAATTGTTTCAAATTGAAAAATAAATTGAAATAAAAGGGAAAATTTGGTGAGAAAAATGTTGATACTGCCGAAACTGGTGTTGTAGCTGATGAGAATGAAGAAAATATTTTCTTTGTGACTGATGATAGGACAAGGTCCAAAAATGAAAGAATTTTAGACTCGGGGTGCTCTTATCACATGTGTCCTAATAGGAATTTATTTTTCATTTATGAATCTTGTAATGGTGGAATGTTTTGATGGGTAATAATGTCGTTTGTAATGTTGTTGGTAAGGATACAATCCGAATTAAAATACATGATGGTGTTGTGAGGACGCTCATTAATGTTAGACATGTTCTTGATTTGAAAAAGAATCTTATCTTTTTGGATACTCTAGAGGCTCTTGGGTGCAAATGCACAGCTGAA
This sequence comes from Coffea eugenioides, assembly GCF_003713205.1. Classification (NCBI taxonomy): domain Eukaryota; kingdom Viridiplantae; phylum Streptophyta; class Magnoliopsida; order Gentianales; family Rubiaceae; genus Coffea; species Coffea eugenioides. The sequence goes on from NC_040039.1 coordinate 5,995,226, forward strand.
AATGGCATTTTGAAGGTTTCTAAAGGTGCTCTCGTTGTAATGAAAGCTTGCAGGGTTGGTAGTTTATATGTTTTGCAGGGAACTACTGTCACAGGCTCGGTTGCAGTTTCTTCATCATCATCTTTATCAGATTCTGACATCACCAAATTGTGGCATATGTGGTTGGAGCATATGAGTAAGAAAGGTTTGGGCATACTAAGCAAAAGGAGACTTCTTTACGGTCAAAGCACTGGGTCATTGAAATTTTGTGAACATTGTGTCTTTGAAAAGCAAAAAAGAGTTAGTTTCAAATCTCTAGCAATTCATAAGACGAAAGGTACTCTTGATTATATTCATTCAGATTTATGGGGTCTATCTCGTGTTCCATCTAAGGGTGATGTCAGGCATATGTTGACTTTCATTGATGATTATTTAAGAAAAGTTTGGGTTTATTTTCTTAAACATAAGAATGATGTTTACCTCACTTTCAAGCAATGAAAAGTTTTGATTGAGAAACAGACAGGTAAACAAATCAAGCGGATTAGAATAGATAATGACATGAAATTTTGTGAAAAAGAATTGATGAATTTTGGAAAAATGAAGGAATTGTTCGACATTGCACTGTCAAGATGACGTCTCAACAAAATGGTATAGTTGAACGTATGAACAGAACACTTTTGGCGAGAGCAAAGTGTATGATCTCTAATGCAGGGTTGACAAAAGACTTTTGGATAGAGGCAATCTCTATGGCTTGTTATATTGTCAACCGTGCTCCTTCTGTTGCTCTTAATTTCAAAACTCCTGAGAAAGTTTAGTCAGATATTCCTGCTAATTATTCTAATTTTAAAATTTTTAGATATCCAGTATACATGCATGTTAATGTTGAAAAATTAGAGTCTCGAGCTAAAAAATGTATTTTCATTGGGTATGTTTCTGGGGTGAAAGGGTACAGATTATGGTATCCTGATTCCAAATTTTTAAAATTTATAATCATTAAAGATATTACTTTTGATGAATTCTCTATATTTTCTTTCAAGAAGGAGTCTTCTGGTTCTTGTCAAATAGATAATAGTATCCAGAAGTAGGTGAAGTTTGAGATTGGTAGTTCTGGTCTTTCTATTCAACAAGTGCCAGTAGATGTATCTGAATTTACTGATAAAAATAATTCAGAAGAGAAAGAATATTTCATTGTCAAAAATAGACCAAGAAAGGATATTCGACCACCACAAAGATATGCAAATTTAGTTGCATATATTTTTCGGTTACAGAAGAAATTGATGTAATTGGTGAGCCTACTACCTATTCAGATGCAATTTCTTGTAATGATTCTGTTAAGTGGTTGATTGCGATGAATGAAGAAATTGACTCTCTCCATCGAAATAAAACTTGGATTCTTGTGAAGCCGCCTTCAGATAAGAAAATTGTTGGATGCAAATGGGTTTTCAAGAAAAAAGAAGGTATTTCAGTGGTTGAAAATGCAAGGTATAAAACATGATTGGTTGCAAAGGGCTATAGTCAGGTACAAGGTGTTGATTTTAATGAAATTTTTTCACCTGTTGTTAAGCATAACTCTATTCGTGTGTTACTTGTTTTAGTTGTCATGTATGATTTGGAGTTGGAGCAGCTTGATATTAAAATAGCTTTCTTGTATGGTGAACTTGAAGAGAAATTTTATATGAAACAACCTCAGGGATTTAAAATTGAAGGAAAGGAAGACCATATTTGTTTGTTAAAGAAATCTTTATATGGATTGAAACAGTCTCCAAGACAGTGATATAAGAGGTTTGACACTTTTATGTTAGGTCATGATTATTCAAGGAGCATGTATGATAGTTGTGTTTACTTCCGGAAGTTAGATTATGGTTCTTTCATTTATTTGCTACTTTATGTTGATGATATGTTCATTGCTGCTAAGAATTTGTCAGAAATTCACACTTTGAAATTGCAGTTAAATAGTGAATTTGAAATGAAACATTTGGGAGCAACTAAGAAAATTTTTGGCATAGAGATCAAGAGAGACCGAGGAGTTGGAAAGTTATTCTTGTCCCAAGAAAATTATCTTGAGAAATTTTTGGAGAAATTTGGCATGAAAGACGGTAAACCTGTGACTACTCCTCTTGCTAGTCATTTTCGACTATCTGCTACTCAATCACCACAGTCAGTTGAAGAGAAAGAGTATATGGCACGGGTTCCTTATTTTAGTGCAGTCGACAGTATTAAATATGCAATGGTTTGTACTCGTCTAGATATTGCACAAGCAGTCAGTGTGGATATATGTCTTGTCCTGAAAAAATACATTGGCAGGCTTTGAAGTGAATTTTCAAATACTTGCGAGGGACTTCAAACTGCTGTTTGGAATTTGGGAGAAATAATAACACTTTGATTAGTTTTGTAGACTCTGACTATACCGGGGATCTTGACAGGAGAATATCACTTTCATGTTATATATTCTATATTGACGGTTGTGCAGTTAGTTGGGAAGCTACTTTACAACCTGTTGTAGTTTTATCTACTACAGAGGCAGAATATATAACTATGACCGAGGCAATCAAAGAAACCTTGTGATTGAAGAGTTTGTTTGACGAATTTAGTCTGCATCGAGGTATTACTACTATTTACTGTGATAGTCAAAGTACCATTCATTTGACTAAAGAACAAATGTATTATAAGAGGACAAAACACATGGATGTGAAATTTCATTTCATTCGAGATACTATTGCTGAGAGAAAAGTCCTTGTTCAGAAAATCAGTACCAAGGAGAATCTTATTGATATGTTCACGAAACCTCTTCCAATTTATAAGTTCAAGAATGCTTGAATTTGGTTGGTGTTCGTTGTTGGTGATCTAAGCCCATTGGGACTTATGTGAAGAAGGTAGAGCAATTTTGCTATTGTCTATGTTGGGGACACGCCAAGGTGGAGATTTGTTAATTTTGCTTTAGCCCCACATCGAATTTTGCATAAGGGAGGCTCTCCCTTATGTGCCTATAAATATAGTAGGCCTGTGATGAGATTAAGTGCACCAAACCAAGAGAGCATTTGTGAGCCATTAGGTCATTAAACCTTTTATTTAGTAAAATATTTTGGACTCTCTTGTGTTTTAAGAATTAGGAGTATTTGGGCCTAGGCACACTTTCCTAAGGTATTTTGTACACTCTTCTTCATAGTAAAAATATTGTTCTCCCTCCGCCCGTGGACGTAGGTCAATTTGACCAAACCATGTAAATTTATGTTTTCCTGTTTTATTTATTTTGCTTTGTTATTTATCATTTGGGGTTGCCAAAAATCTTTTCGTCAATTTCCTGGGCCAGTCCTAACATCACCTATTGTATTTCAGTGCAAATTTCTTTCTCTCTTCAGTATCATTTGAAAATTTATCACTTTTTTGTTCAGTTAATTATCTGTTAATCTTGGGAATATCTTTTTGGTAATTAGAGCTACACAAAAAAAAAGTTCAGTGTGTCTATTGACACAACATTACAGTTATTGTTTTAGAAGGAATGATATAAAGAAAACTGGGATGGTAATTAAGTGCTTTTTCTCTGAATTGTTGCTGTTTGTACTGTAACTGAAACGTATGTGTTTGTGTTTTTTTTTTTTTTGGATAAATATTTTATAGCTGTTTGAAATGATTTTGGCTTTGTTACATGTTGAGCTCTCTGCAATTTTTTTTAATCAATTTTGTGTAGTCAATTGAAATAATTTTGGCTTTCTTACATGTTGAGCTCTCTGTAAATGAGCAGCTCGGAATTTAACTTCCATGCTGAAGTAATTCTAGTTGTGGTATTGTGCTAGGAATCAAGAATTTTGACTTCTCAAGATTCAGAGGTTTAAGGGCTCAAAGTGGCAGACTTGGGATTTCGGATATTATATTTATACATGGATTTCTCTCTTAACTATGGCTGTGAAGACATTGAATAATATATGGATTCAACGGTAGCAATGCCCTTGTGGAAATTGGAAGTGCTATGTTTCGAAGTACAAAGGTGATGACCAACCGATCGCATTCATGAAGAATGAAACAACAATTTCTTTGTTGAATGAAGTTGTTTTTACTCCTTATGTTAGCCAGATATTTCGAAGTGATGACAAGCTTTTGAATATTATAGCAACTTTCCTCGAAAGAATGGGTTTCAATTAGGAAAGCCTGCTCAACAGAAAGCCAAAATTTAGGGATTTTGTTTGTTACCGTTCAGGATTTAATCCTCCAAGGAAGAGAGCCATTGTGGAGCATCCACCTGATCGAAAATCTTCTGTGTGGTATAGAATCTTCAGTGTCACTTTTCCAGTGACAACTTAGTATCACTTTTATATTTATGTTAAGTATCCTGTGCATTTAATTTGTCATGTACTGTTTATTTAAATTTCTTCTACTTCCGTGTGATAAATGGGATTGACACTAAATTTGACACTGAATAATGGCAAAAAGGATCCCAACTGGTGTGGTTGTTATGCAAAAGTGTACCTAACAAAGGTGGTTGTAGATGGCCAGGCTCAATGGTATGTCTCTCAGTTCGGTATTGTTCATAACCACGAGCAATGGAAGATGATCAAGTGCAGGTACTTCCTGCTCATAGAAAAATTCAAGAGGCAGACCAAGATCGTATCCTTCTAGTCTCAAAAGCTGGATTCCCAGTGAATCGAATAGTAAAGGTGCTGGAGGTAGAAAAGGGAGTTCAACCAGGTCAATTGCTTTTTATTGAAAAGGGTTAAATACCAAAAACCCCCCTATGATTTGACTAATGTTCACTTTACCTCCCTATGGCTTGGAAACCTACAATTTAACTCCCCGTCATTTCAACTAAAGTAAAAGTCTGATGGAAAACATCTAAATTAACGTCTGAAAGGAAAATGTCAAAATTGCCCGTCTATAAGTCAAACCCTTAGAAGAATGTTTCATGCATTTGAGAATGGGTAAAATACCAAAAACCCCCCTGTAGTTTGTCAAATATACACTTTACCTCCCTATGGTTTGGAAACCTACAATTTAACTCCCTGTCGTTTCACCTAAAGTGAAAGTCTGACAGAAATACCGTTATTGTAGATGTTTTCTGTTAGACTTTCACTTTAGTTGAAATGACAGGAGTTAAATTGTAGGTTTTCAAACTATAGGGAGGTAAAGTGAACATTAGTCAAACCACAGGGGGGTTTTGGTATTTAACCCTATTGAAAAAGATGTAAAGAAATTTGTCTGGACATGTGAAAAGACAGTTCAAGAAAATGATGCTATGCTATCTGAGAAGAGGGAACTCGGGCTAGCTGAGTAGGCCATTAGGAAGTAGGGTTGTATTTGGAAAAAAATTGAAAAGTTGGTTGATCCAATCTAAATCGGATTTCAGATTTCAGTAAAACGGAATTCGGCAAGACTAAAACATGTCCAATTTTAATATTTAGTAAAATAGTTCGAAAACAGATATTAAAAATGCATTATTGAATTGTTGATTATTCGCCAAATTTTTAAAATTTTAGAATATATACACGTATATATTAGTTATATCCATACGTATTACTAAGTACTAATTAGTAAATAGTAACTAATAATTACTTAACCACTAATTGATGTCTACATATTACTACTAACAAACTTATTGACTAGTTTAACCATTGACTATTTAACTACTCTGTGTGCTAACTACTAACTATTTGGCATTTTAGTATTGGTTTATTGCATTACAGAATTGGTTGGAGTTTGGACAGGGGAAATGACAAAATACAATATTGATTTGTTATTTTTTGTTTACTTAATGTCATGATGAGTTGATGACTGATCACGTGCTGGTGTTTTTATTATTATTATTATTATTATTGAAAAGCTGAAAAAAAAAACATATGCAATATTATTTTGGTGTAATAATATTTTTTTTAGAAAATTGAAATATTTTAGCTTACTATCGACATTTCGAATTTCGGATGTTATCGAACTACCAATTCTCTGACCAAAATCTAATTTACCAAACTAAAGTTTGAACGGTAATCGATCGTGACGAATTGGTTATTAAATCCCCGAATTTTTTTTTATTGAATGAATATCCCTACTAAGGAGGGACTTAAATCCCCCTTTGGATGTAGATCGAGGGATCAAATCTCTCTACCTGTATTTTCTTATCCCTAGAAAATTTCGCTAAAGGATGCACTAAGCATCCGTATGGTCTGGTGGTTCAATCTCCTCCAAATCTCTATTAACCCCTTTGGGTTCGTCCTTTCCCTTTAGTGTAAAATAGGAGGAGTAGGAGTAAAGGTAGAACAGATTAGGGGTGGCAATTCGGGTCCAAATCAGGTTGGCGGGTCGGGTTCGGGTCAACCCGTCAGAAAATCTGTTGACCCGAACCCGACCCGCCAACCCGTGACGGGTCAGGTATGTTGACCCGAACCCGAAAATTTCAGGTTGACGGGTTGGCGGGTCGACCCGAAATGACCCGAAACTTAATTTTAATTTATTAATTTATCACTGTAATTTCTAATAAAATCAATTTCTCACAAAACTAATTACATAATCAAGTAATAAAAATTTAAATAAGTAATTCCAAACCAAATCTAAAATAAATTAAGCACCGTAAAAGTATTTTATCCCAAACAAAATATAAAATAAATTAAAACAGTATAAAAGTAAAAAATAATATAATATATTATTTGTCCAAATATAATAATTTCAACTTCACACAAATTAAATAAATTCATTTATGATTAAGTAATTAATGCCTTTGAAAAAAAGAATAACTTAGGTTAGTTAGATAAAATTATTTTTATATTTATTAAATTATTTTTAATTCGTAAACGGGTCATATCGGGTCATATCAGGTCACCACGGGTTGACCCGAATCGACCTGTTTTCTTTTCGGGTTCCTCGGGTCCAACCCGATTCTGACCCGAATTCCCAAAACCTCAACCCAAACCCATTAATTTCGTGTTAGGTTCGTGTCGTGTTTTCAGGTCGTGTCGAAAATTGCCACCCCTAGAACAGATATTATCATGTTGGGAGAAAAAAATAAGAGTAGAACAGAAATTATCGTGCTTGGGGGATAAAAAAGGTTGTCTCAGATGAGAGGAGGGAAAATGATCTCCAAGAGCATCTTGAGGGTTGTAAAGCCATGGCACATAAGGATGATGGATTTGTCTACTGAGGAGTAGAACAAAAATTATACTACTGAGGAGTAGAAAACATTGCACGGGCTTATGCCTTATGGAGACTCCGTCTCTACATTTTCAGCTTTTGGTGATGTTGTTACATTTGACACCACTTATCGTTCAATTACTTACAATCTACCGCTTGGGGTTTGGTTTGGCATAAGCAATCATGGGAGAGCAATTTTGCTCGGCTGTGCTCTCTTACGAGATGAAACATTGCAGTCGTTCTCTTGGGCCTTAGAGGTTCGTTGTGAAGCCTCGCACTTAGTGTTAATGTCGTCTCTTTCTCGTTCAGGTATTTGGTCATGCAATCAGAAGATGAATTTTTTTTTTTTTTTCAAATGCGAGGACCCATTTGGATCATTCTCTCTCGTGATGAACATTTGCAGTCGGAGCAAAGTGTACTGCATATAGCCTCAAATTCTTTTCCACAAGTTAAGCATAAAGTAGCTCTTCTCAATGTTTTCTTATCTATCACCTTGTTTGACTTCAACGCTCTGCACTTCCGTCTCTCTCATTCCTCTCTCTCTCGCTCTCTCTCTTTCTTTCATTTTTTGTAAATTCCTCTTTTGAAATACATACAAGTACAAATCAAAATCTTTTAGCAACAATTTTTCAGGTCAGGGTTCCTTTTGCTTTCTTGCCAAACTCCATCTCAGCCTTGAAAATTTTCCAAAAACCCCCGCCCCACGTCTTCTGTTTTCTTTTTGGGTAATTTCTGCTTGGATTTGGTTTGTTATTTTGGCTTTATTTTTGGTTTTCCTTAAATAATCATGAGCTTAACCACCCCCCCCCCCCAACCCCCAAAAAAAAAAACCTAAAGCATCTCAGGAAATGAAAGAGGGAAAGAAGCCACAAAGGAGAGTGGCGATGGTTTCGCTGGAGAAGGATCTCAGGAGTAGATACCAGCGAAGGCAAAAAGTAGATATAAACTTGTTACAACTTTTGGGGAGGAAAGAGAGAGGAAGTAATGAAGGGATGCAGATAATATGGTGATGATGATTAGGGAAGGAAGGAAAAGGTAATTTTGGGGGAAGTAGTAGTTAAGGCAGAGATGCTGATGATTGGGGGAAAACGGAGGGTCGGAAGCAAATTTGGGAAATTGCATATTAAAATCTATGGACAACAGAAAGAGTGGTAGAGTGTGTGCTGATGTGTGAAGTTGTGTGGAAAAGAGGGGAAGACTTAATAAAACCAAAAATTAAGGGTCATAAATGAATAGCTGGATTTCCTGCTTCTACTTTAGACTGCATATATTTAGACGCTGAACGAACGAGAGTTGACGTTTTCAGAAAACAAATGAGTTGACCTAATTACACTCTATCACCCGACTCGAAGCCCTCTAAACATGCCCAAATTGCCCATTTTGACACCCACAAGTTGTAATATGCACATGTTACGCAAGTAAAAAGACTTCCCATCAAAAATGTTGCAGACCTGCCAGGGATTTCGAAAGAATCTAACATTAGAAATAAGGGTTAGCTGCAGCAGGGGCATCAATTGCAAGAGGGACACAAACTTATCTAAATTACTTCTACATGAGGTCACAGATTCCCACCTGAGGAACCAAGCTGGCAAGGCAGTTCATAGATCAAACTGCATATGACTCAAAGCATTCTTTTCCCCCTCCAAATCAGGTAACCTAGATTCTATATAGTGTCCTACGTCAAAGGCCTCAAAAACAAGAAAATGAATGTTCAGCACCACAACATATCTCGTGCAAAAAGAAACTATCAACAGGTTTCTGCTGCTTCCCTTCACAACGTATCTAGGTGACATTCTTGTGGAAAAGGTCATTAAGCTTTAACAATGTCTTTCGACTTTGCTTGCAAGGATTCTGTCAGTCTTCAAAGAGACTGAAGAGATTAACAGGTTCTGACTTTTTAGCAGTCAAATAGACCAAAAGAAACAAAACTATGGCCAGTGGGAAAAGTCAAACACCATAGGTTGAGTTGGCTCCTGCTTCCTGAAGGCTTTCCCAATTTTCAAAAGCATACGTTACTGAATTTGTATCCCGGACCATGGATAAAATGATAAATTGCTCAAGGCACAGCAATGGATGTACAAGATGGGTACGAGTTGAAGCTCTAAACTAGAGAGAATAGGAACAGCAATACAATTAGCATATCAATGAAAAATCTTGATCAATCGAACAGCTGACCCTAACTAGCTGGTCAGAAGATTTTTATATGGATACCAAAAACAAATCCCTAATCACCAAATGACAGGGTTCATATGCACTACAGCCTTGGCGATATTGATTTTTATCGGTCTGAACTTACCAGACCACTTGCAAGGTAGATAAGCAAATCCGACTTGGTGGTGACTCCTAATAGCCTTGCCAAGTTCTTCACATGTTTTCATCCTGGCGCACACTGCTAGAAGCAGTCTTCCGCTCATTCTAGTCCAATTGATAAAAAAATAACTAATGAGAAAGTTAATTAGTTAAATACAGACCCAAAAAGGCAAAATACAATAGCAGACGACAAACTAGGAAAGTTATAAGCTCCACACTCTGTGCATCAAAAGCTGTCATGATGTAGATGATAACATGAGCAAATAAAGGGGAAACTTAACTACAATTCCGTTCACACCCTATATTAACTGAAACACATCCTGAAAATAGATCAGCAGGTGCACTAAAATCAAGAAATCAATCGAGCAATGCCTCCAAAAGAGATTGATGCATAGTTTGCCACAGGATAAATAAGAAAATAAATGAGGCTATTATGCTATCGAAATCTGTGAAACGTTTTTCAGAATTCACTTAATAAATGGGAGAAAACTACAAAGATGTCAAACAAGGCAAAATCTCTAAGTTTATTATTAAGATATCTAAGTGGTGCCAAAAAGTTCCAACACTAGTCCAGTGTAAATCAAGTACAATGCACAACAGTTCTGTAGTCCGCAATATATGGCTAGACAGCATGACTTAAAAACAATTTTAGTGTAATTGCAGATCGAAACCATATTTTCGTTTTTTGGGACATGAAAAACCTCTGCAATATGAAGCTAACCACTCCAACATTGTTAATGTAATATACTTGATTGTTTGCAGATTGGTTAGCAACAGTAACTTCAGTCTAATGTCATCTGAGAAAGGATCAGGCAAAATTTGAACGATGATTAAGAGAGTTAACAGAATTTTAAGGAGGACAGTGCCGTTTTGAAGTGGGGGCATTTGTTAGACTTGAGCCACATCAGGGGACATGTGTGAAGAAAACAGTGGACCACCTGGATTCAATTGTTACATTTCTGCTTTCAGTGTATAAAAGGCTCATGCCTTTCACGTTCTCTTTCAGCTTTTTGGATAACCTTTCTGTAATTCTGGGAGAAGACTGCTATTGCTGGCATGTACTTGAAGAAGACATTTGATACCAGGGAGTTTCTAGCAATAGGCAGGAGATAGCATGGGCATAATTCTCTACACAAATTTGCATGAGATTTGGAGGAGGAGGTCCAGATGAAATAATTGCGGAGTTTAGAAAAATTGTGCAAAACGGAATTTTTGGAGATTAAGAGCATAGGTTTGAAACTCCAAAAGCTTTAGTAATTCCTTCCCTACTCCCATGCATGAATCCTACGATGGATCTCTGTTTATGAGTGGTTTAAAAGAAGAGATTACACCAATGGTTACACTGGTTAAAAACGACCACTTTGCGAGATACCAAGAAAGCTGTTTGAAACTGAATAGATCACTGAACTCTTGGTTCCTTCCCCAAGACTTTCACACTCCTCTTAAAAATGAACCCAGTCAAAACTCACCAGTTTCTCTTCTGAACCCCAAAGAAAACCAGAGCAGAAACACAACCAAAATTCCAATAATTTCAGAAAAAATTACCCTACGAATTTCCAGGATAAAAGAGTGAAGGGACTCTCTGTCTCAAATGTGAAGAGATTTTCCTGAAAAATGACAGTCAACCAAATGGTGTCGTTGTAAGGTGGGGTGGCGTTGTTAGACTCGAGCCACATCATGGACTCGTGTGAAAAGGACGGTGGGCTACTTGGACCAGCGAGTTACGCTACTGCTTTCAGTGTTCGATAAATTGCCTCAAAAAAATTTCTTTGTAGTACCAGATTTTTCGTCTCACGAAAAGCACTCCGGTAAAGATTGTCAGCTGAATCAAGCACTAATGCACAAAACTCCTACAGTCCACCGTATACGCACCACACATCATTAGCTAAAAGCAATTAAGCAAACACAAAAGAATTGAAACCAAACCCAGTTTGTATCGATCAAATAGATGAAATGGCACCGGCATAATTTGACCGACAAACAAGCACGAGACAGGATTCCAGAAAGGAGAAAGTTCAATTACCACAAGTGAGACTAATTGGCTTGCCATCTTCTCAACACTCCCAAAGAATCCTTTCTCGATTCCTCTGCGCTTCGCTTCTTCTCTGGATACAGTTAATTTCACCAACTCATTGTTTTCTCCCATTTCGAAGACGAAGGCTCTGTTGTCCTTGAGTTCAGAGACTGGTAGCGGGATCCCTTTCAAATCTTCACTTTCAAGGGAAACAGTCCACTCCGGGTACTTTCGCACCACCTTCTGTATACGCTCCCAATGCTCGACAAACTCTGACGCACTGAAGGCGTAATGGTCCCCTGACTTAATTGTTTTTTCGTGGAAGGGCTTCCGTGCCCACAGTTTCAATTCCTCCACATACCCCCGCCTCCACTCGGTGAATTTGATATCCTTACCAGTGAGGTTGATAACAACACAGAGAGCCTTGGCCATTCGACAACCAGAAATGCGGGTCGACTTGCTGCGATTTGTGATGAAGAAAGTAGAGGAGTAGGATTTAGAGGAAATAGGACGGCGGCGGCGTTTTCTTAGATGCACTAGAATGCGTTTTCTTCGGTATTTTTGTCTTAAACCATCAGAAAACAAAAGTTATTTTTTAGTAAGTTGGAACTTGGAACTTGGAAGCGGATAAGTGCTGGCGCAAAATTATATGCAGTCGTTTTTAGTTTGTGTCCTAGTGTGGTCAAAGTCAATTTGGCGGACACTAAAAAGGTTTCCCGTTAGTTAGTAGTACCATATTAAATTAGTTGTGTTCTAAATTATTTGATCGGGAATTTTCCAATTCCTAAATCGTCGTTTTTGGTTCAGCCATTGTTTCCATAAAGCTTGATACGGTGAACAGTAGTAGTTGGAGTCCGATTGTGTGATCGATTCCTTTGTCCATTTGGAAACTATGTTTCGTTATTAGGAAGTCTAATCTTTATAACTACTATCACTTTACCTTTTAATGTCATCTTTTAATCAGTTTACTTCGAAAACTAACAATTAAAACAAATAGCATTAGATGATTTAGATGAAATGATATATGTAGTTCAAAATAATAGCTGATAACAACAATGTCCATTTGTTCTAAAGTTGCATTGAGCAGGAAAGAGACACATTACATAGAAAAATAAAAAGTTTAGACTTATGAAAAAGTTCAGATGATTTTTTTATACTTACGAAAAAGTTTAGATAGGTCTAGAAAAATTTCATAGTATAACCTTATAACTAAAGTAGTCAAGAAATTAAGAGACGAAACCAGAAATAAAGAGAAAAAGAATTAAAAAATTAAGGGATTCGTGAATGGTTTAAGGGGAAAAAAAAAAAGAGAATAAAAAAGGGTTGGATATCATTTTAATAGAAAAGGAATTAAAATAGTTAAAGCAGAGACTGAATGATGTTAAACTTATTCTTGTGTGGACGTAACTGTCCTCCCAAAACTTTATACATTATTAAATACAAAAAAGAAAAATAACAATCATAAGAAATGGCTGACATTTTCCTTCTTTATTCATATATCGTTGAGGAATGCTGACAATTTTCTTTGACAAAGAAATGAGGAAAAGGCTCAACCCCAAGTCATTCGGTTAATTAGCAGTAGTAACTATGTCGTCATTTCCCCAAACAATTCCACTCTTCGCCCAAGCCAATGGCTTTTAATTAGCACTAGTAACTCATAGGCGAAACACAAGTTATTTAAGATTAGACCCAACATATGTCGTCATTTCCTCCACACAATTCCACTCTTCGCCAAATCCAAAGCCAAAGCCACAGTCAAACAACCAATTACCTTGGGCATACAGCTATTTTGACCCACGCAGCAGTCAGCACACAGTTTTGCTTGCTGTTGCTTTCCTGTTATTTTGACGGTTGGTCTTTCTCAGAATCATCATGAACGCATAATTGATTTTTCTTAGACTGCATTGCCCTCTGGGGTGCAAATGAGCCGAGCCGAGTTTTGGTCTAATCGAGTCGAGCCTCCAGTTAATTTTATGAAACTCGATCTCGACATTTTGCTTAAAAAATAAAATAATAATAATAATAATAAATTTATTTTTAAAAAATAAAAAATAATTATTTATTTTTAAAAATAAATAAAATAATAATTTTTGAACAAATAATAAAATATTAGAGATATATGTGTAATTTTACGATTAAAATAAATAAATATATATATATATAATTGAACTCGCGAGCCAACGAACTTAATGTTTTTGAACTCGAGTTCGACTTAATTAGTTCGAGCTCGAGTCGAGCTCGTTATTGACCGAGCTCGTACTCAAACCGCTCGCGAGCCGATTCGTGAACGCCACTAATTGCCCTTGAAGCCTCGTGTACGTATTTCCTTGCCCTTTCTTAGACTGAATGTGTACTAATTTCGTTGCCGCACATCAGATGTGCGGTTTCAAAAAAAAAAATTTTAAATTGCCGCACATTAGATGTGCCATTTTGAAAAAAAAAATTCAGATTACCGCAAATTGAATCTGAGGCGATTTTCCAACTGTTGATCAAATGGATGATCAAATTTCGCCCCAAATTTAATGTGCAGCTTACAGAAATTAACTTTCTCTTTAGAGTGAAATTAATTACATTCCGTAAGGTTAAAAATGCTCATGGATAATTATCTTGACAACATGTGTAGATAGTTAAAGAAAAAGTAGTTTTTATAAGGTTTAAAATGAAAGTTCGTATAATGACAACAAATGTTTACCCCAACCCCTTCCTCTTCCTTTATATATACTAGTGCTCAATGCACACCTAATGCGTGTGCAATAAAAAAATTATATAATATTTTTAGTCATATATTTTAAATAAAATTTTTATTACTGAAACAAACTTCAATCTTATAAAAATTTTTCATAAATTAATTTTATACTAGTAGTTATAATATTCAGGTGTAGTTATGTTGAAAACATCTAGTAAAATAGTTAAAATAAAAGTAGTTTATAAGAGCAAAAAAGAAAGTTCATAAAGTGACATAAATATTAACCCCAATATTAAGGTCATTAAGTGACATAAATATTAACTCTAATATTAATCCCAATATTAACCCCAAAATCAATCAAGCTTTGTCAATCAATTCATTTGCAAATCCCTGATCAGAGGCAGCTTGGAACTTGGAAAATGAGTTGTCAGTCCCCGGTATCTGGACATTATATGGCAAAGGCAAGTTGTCGACACAACCTTCGTCTCTAACGGAGTTGAAAGGGTTTAGGAAATTAGAGATGGTGGCCGGACAAGAGTAGGAGCGACGTTAGAGATCTGGGGGTCTAGGTGATGGTGCGGGGCTTCTAGACATTTGTTTTTTAAATTTTTGTAATGATGGTTTAGGAGGAGATTTCATGGGATTTTTGGTAACATCAAGTAAAGAACTGGTAAGTTTCAATGTAAAAATGGTAAATTTTGGTAGTGAAGAAGTAATTTTTATCACAATCATAGCTCATAATTTTTAGAGATAATCTCAAAAACCTCCCTTGAGGTTTTTTCTAATCACACCTAACACTTCTCAAGTTTCTAAAAATCACACACTTAACACCCTTAGAATGACAACCTTTGTAACATGGCAACTCTTTTATGTAAAAATAATATTAAAAATATATATTTAGTAGAGGGACTATGGTATTCTTCCAATTTTGTCCTTTTGTAAGTTGATTTTTGAATTTTAGAAGATGAAAATAAAAACAAATAGAATTGCAAAATTGGAAAAATACTATAGTCCCTCTACTAAACATATTTTTTAATATTATTTTTACATAAAAGGGCTATTATGTTACAAAGGTTGTCATTCTAAGGGTGTTAAGTGTGATTTTAGAAACTTGAGGGGTGTTAGATGTGATTAGAAAAAACCTCAAGGGAGGTTTTTGAAATTATCTCTATGAGCTATGATTGTGATAAAAATTACTTCTTCACTACCAAAATTTACCATTTTTACATTGAAACTTACCAGTTCTTTACTTGATGTTACCAAAAATCCCATGAAATCTCCTCCTAAACCATCATTACAAAAATTTAAAAAACAAATGTCTAGAAGCCCCGCACCATCACCTAGACCCCCAGATCTCTAACGTCGCTCCTACTCTTGTCCGGCCACCATCTCTAATTTCCTAAACCCTTTCAACTCCGTTAGAGACGAAGGTTGTGTCGACAACTTGCCTTTGCCATATAATGTCCAGATACCGGGGACTGACAACTCATTTTCCAAGTTCCAAGCTGCCTCTGATCAGGGATTTGCAAATGAATTGATTGACAAAGCTTGATTGATTTTGGGGTTAATATTGGGATTAATATTAGAGTTAATATTTATGTCACTTAATGACCTTAATATTGGGGTTAATATTTATGTCACTTTATGAACTTTCTTTTTTGCTCTTATAAACTACTTTTATTTTAACTATTTTACTAGATGTTTTCAACATAACTACACCTGAATATTATAACTACTAGTATAAAATTAATTTATGAAAAATTTTTATAAGATTGAAGTTTGTTTCAGTAATAAAAATTTTATTTAAAATATATGACTAAAAATATTATATAATTTTTTTATTGCACACGCATTAGGTGTGCATTGAGCACTAGTATATATAAAGGAAGAGGAAGGGGTTGGGGTAAACATTTGTTGTCATTATACGAACTTTCATTTTAAACCTTATAAAAACTACTTTTTCTTTAACTATCTACACATGTTGTCAAGATAATTATCCATGAGCATTTTTAACCTTACGGAATGTAATTAATTTCACTCTAAAGAGAAAGTTAATTTCTGTAAGCTGCACATTAAATTTGGGGCGAAATTTGATCATCCATTTGATCAACAGTTGGAAAATCGCCTCAGATTCAATTTGCGGTAATCTGAATTTTTTTTTTCAAAATGGCACATCTAATGTGCGGCAATTTAAAATTTTTTTTTTTGAAACCGCACATCTGATGTGCGGCAACGAAATTAGTACACATTCAGTCTAAGAAAGGGCAAGGAAATACGTACACGAGGCTTCAAGGGCAATTAGTGGCGTTCACGAATCGGCTCGCGAGCGGTTTGAGTACGAGCTCGGTCAATAACGAGCTCGACTCGAGCTCGAACTAATTAAGTCGAACTCGAGTTCAAAAACATTAAGTTCGTTGGCTCGCGAGTTCAATTATATATATATATATTTATTTATTTTAATCGTAAAATTACACATATATCTCTAATATTTTATTATTTGTTCAAAAATTATTATTTTATTTATTTTTAAAAATAAATAATTATTTTTTATTTTTTAAAAATAAATTTATTATTATTATTATTATTTTATTTTTTAAGCAAAATGTCGAGATCGAGTTTCATAAAATTAACTGGAGGCTCGACTCGATTAGACCAAAACTCGGCTCGGCTCATTTGCACCCCAGAGGGCAATGCAGTCTAAGAAAAATCAATTATGCGTTCATGATGATTCTGAGAAAGACCAACCGTCAAAATAACAGGAAAGCAACAGCAAGCAAAACTGTGTGCTGACTGCTGCGTGGGTCAAAATAGCTGTATGCCCAAGGTAATTGGTTGTTTGACTGTGGCTTTGGCTTTGGATTTGGCGAAGAGTGGAATTGTGTGGAGGAAATGACGACATATGTTGGGTCTAATCTTAAATAACTTGTGTTTCGCCTATGAGTTACTAGTGCTAATTAAAAGCCATTGGCTTGGGCGAAGAGTGGAATTGTTTGGGGAAATGACGACATAGTTACTACTGCTAATTAACCGAATGACTTGGGGTTGAGCCTTTTCCTCATTTCTTTGTCAAAGAAAATTGTCAGCATTCCTCAACGATATATGAATAAAGAAGGAAAATGTCAGCCATTTCTTATGATTGTTATTTTTCTTTTTTGTATTTAATAATGTATAAAGTTTTGGGAGGACAGTTACGTCCACACAAGAATAAGTTTAACATCATTCAGTCTCTGCTTTAACTATTTTAATTCCTTTTCTATTAAAATGATATCCAACCCTTTTTTATTCTCTTTTTTTTTTTCCCCTTAAACCATTCACGAATCCCTTAATTTTTTAATTCTTTTTCTCTTTATTTCTGGTTTCGTCTCTTAATTTCTTGACTACTTTAGTTATAAGGTTATACTATGAAATTTTTCTAGACCTATCTAAACTTTTTCGTAAGTATAAAAAAATCATCTGAACTTTTTCATAAGTCTAAACTTTTTATTTTTCTATGTAATGTGTCTCTTTCCTGCTCAATGCAACTTTAGAACAAATGGACATTGTTGTTATCAGCTATTATTTTGAACTACATATATCATTTCATCTAAATCATCTAATGCTATTTGTTTTAATTGTTAGTTTTCGAAGTAAACTGATTAAAAGATGACATTAAAAGGTAAAGTGATAGTAGTTATAAAGATTAGACTTCCTAATAACGAAACATAGTTTCCAAATGGACAAAGGAATCGATCACACAATCGGACTCCAACTACTACTGTTCACCGTATCAAGCTTTATGGAAACAATGGCTGAACCAAAAACGACGATTTAGGAATTGGAAAATTCCCGATCAAATAATTTAGAACACAACTAATTTAATATGGTACTACTAACTAACGGGAAACCTTTTTAGTGTCCGCCAAATTGACTTTGACCACACTAGGACACAAACTAAAAACGACTGCATATAATTTTGCGCCAGCACTTATCCGCTTCCAAGTTCCAAGTTCCAACTTACTAAAAAATAACTTTTGTTTTCTGATGGTTTAAGACAAAAATACCGAAGAAAACGCATTCTAGTGCATCTAAGAAAACGCCGCCGCCGTCCTATTTCCTCTAAATCCTACTCCTCTACTTTCTTCATCACAAATCGCAGCAAGTCGACCCGCATTTCTGGTTGTCGAATGGCCAAGGCTCTCTGTGTTGTTATCAACCTCACTGGTAAGGATATCAAATTCACCGAGTGGAGGCGGGGGTATGTGGAGGAATTGAAACTGTGGGCACGGAAGCCCTTCCACGAAAAAACAATTAAGTCAGGGGACCATTACGCCTTCAGTGCGTCAGAGTTTGTCGAGCATTGGGAGCGTATACAGAAGGTGGTGCGAAAGTACCCGGAGTGGACTGTTTCCCTTGAAAGTGAAGATTTGAAAGGGATCCCGCTACCAGTCTCTGAACTCAAGGACAACAGAGCCTTCGTCTTCGAAATGGGAGAAAACAATGAGTTGGTGAAATTAACTGTATCCAGAGAAGAAGCGAAGCGCAGAGGAATCGAGAAAGGATTCTTTGGGAGTGTTGAGAAGATGGCAAGCCAATTAGTCTCACTTGTGGTAATTGAACTTTCTCCTTTCTGGAATCCTGTCTCGTGCTTGTTTGTCGGTCAAATTATGCCGGTGCCATTTCATCTATTTGATCGATACAAACTGGGTTTGGTTTCAATTCTTTTGTGTTTGCTTAATTGCTTTTAGCTAATGATGTGTGGTGCGTATACGGTGGACTGTAGGAGTTTTGTGCATTAGTGCTTGATTCAGCTGACAATCTTTACCGGAGTGCTTTTCGTGAGACGAAAAATCTGGTACTACAAAGAAATTTTTTTGAGGCAATTTATCGAACACTGAAAGCAGTAGCGTAACTCGCTGGTCCAAGTAGCCCACCGTCCTTTTCACACGAGTCCATGATGTGGCTCGAGTCTAACAACGCCACCCCACCTTACAACGACACCATTTGGTTGACTGTCATTTTTCAGGAAAATCTCTTCACATTTGAGACAGAGAGTCCCTTCACTCTTTTATCCTGGAAATTCGTAGGGTAATTTTTTCTGAAATTATTGGAATTTTGGTTGTGTTTCTGCTCTGGTTTTCTTTGGGGTTCAGAAGAGAAACTGGTGAGTTTTGACTGGGTTCATTTTTAAGAGGAGTGTGAAAGTCTTGGGGAAGGAACCAAGAGTTCAGTGATCTATTCAGTTTCAAACAGCTTTCTTGGTATCTCGCAAAGTGGTCGTTTTTAACCAGTGTAACCATTGGTGTAATCTCTTCTTTTAAACCACTCATAAACAGAGATCCATCGTAGGATTCATGCATGGGAGTAGGGAAGGAATTACTAAAGCTTTTGGAGTTTCAAACCTATGCTCTTAATCTCCAAAAATTCCGTTTTGCACAATTTTTCTAAACTCCGCAATTATTTCATCTGGACCTCCTCCTCCAAATCTCATGCAAATTTGTGTAGAGAATTATGCCCATGCTATCTCCTGCCTATTGCTAGAAACTCCCTGGTATCAAATGTCTTCTTCAAGTACATGCCAGCAATAGCAGTCTTCTCCCAGAATTACAGAAAGGTTATCCAAAAAGCTGAAAGAGAACGTGAAAGGCATGAGCCTTTTATACACTGAAAGCAGAAATGTAACAATTGAATCCAGGTGGTCCACTGTTTTCTTCACACATGTCCCCTGATGTGGCTCAAGTCTAACAAATGCCCCCACTTCAAAACGGCACTGTCCTCCTTAAAATTCTGTTAACTCTCTTAATCATCGTTCAAATTTTGCCTGATCCTTTCTCAGATGACATTAGACTGAAGTTACTGTTGCTAACCAATCTGCAAACAATCAAGTATATTACATTAACAATGTTGGAGTGGTTAGCTTCATATTGCAGAGGTTTTTCATGTCCCAAAAAACGAAAATATGGTTTCGATCTGCAATTACACTAAAATTGTTTTTAAGTCATGCTGTCTAGCCATATATTGCGGACTACAGAACTGTTGTGCATTGTACTTGATTTACACTGGACTAGTGTTGGAACTTTTTGGCACCACTTAGATATCTTAATAATAAACTTAGAGATTTTGCCTTGTTTGACATCTTTGTAGTTTTCTCCCATTTATTAAGTGAATTCTGAAAAACGTTTCACAGATTTCGATAGCATAATAGCCTCATTTATTTTCTTATTTATCCTGTGGCAAACTATGCATCAATCTCTTTTGGAGGCATTGCTCGATTGATTTCTTGATTTTAGTGCACCTGCTGATCTATTTTCAGGATGTGTTTCAGTTAATATAGGGTGTGAACGGAATTGTAGTTAAGTTTCCCCTTTATTTGCTCATGTTATCATCTACATCATGACAGCTTTTGATGCACAGAGTGTGGAGCTTATAACTTTCCTAGTTTGTCGTCTGCTATTGTATTTTGCCTTTTTGGGTCTGTATTTAACTAATTAACTTTCTCATTAGTTATTTTTTTATCAATTGGACTAGAATGAGCGGAAGACTGCTTC
Organism: Coffea eugenioides; assembly: GCF_003713205.1. NCBI lineage: Eukaryota > Viridiplantae > Streptophyta > Magnoliopsida > Gentianales > Rubiaceae > Coffea > Coffea eugenioides. The sequence continues at coordinate 6,015,849 of NC_040039.1, forward strand.
TAGCAGTGTGCGCCAGGATGAAAACATGTGAAGAACTTGGCAAGGCTATTAGGAGTCACCACCAAGTCGGATTTGCTTATCTACCTTGCAAGTGGTCTGGTAAGTTCAGACCGATAAAAATCAATATCGCCAAGGCTGTAGTGCATATGAACCCTGTCATTTGGTGATTAGGGATTTGTTTTTGGTATCCATATAAAAATCTTCTGACCAGCTAGTTAGGGTCAGCTGTTCGATTGATCAAGATTTTTCATTGATATGCTAATTGTATTGCTGTTCCTATTCTCTCTAGTTTAGAGCTTCAACTCGTACCCATCTTGTACATCCATTGCTGTGCCTTGAGCAATTTATCATTTTATCCATGGTCCGGGATACAAATTCAGTAACGTATGCTTTTGAAAATTGGGAAAGCCTTCAGGAAGCAGGAGCCAACTCAACCTATGGTGTTTGACTTTTCCCACTGGCCATAGTTTTGTTTCTTTTGGTCTATTTGACTGCTAAAAAGTCAGAACCTGTTAATCTCTTCAGTCTCTTTGAAGACTGACAGAATCCTTGCAAGCAAAGTCGAAAGACATTGTTAAAGCTTAATGACCTTTTCCACAAGAATGTCACCTAGATACGTTGTGAAGGGAAGCAGCAGAAACCTGTTGATAGTTTCTTTTTGCACGAGATATGTTGTGGTGCTGAACATTCATTTTCTTGTTTTTGAGGCCTTTGACGTAGGACACTATATAGAATCTAGGTTACCTGATTTGGAGGGGGAAAAGAATGCTTTGAGTCATATGCAGTTTGATCTATGAACTGCCTTGCCAGCTTGGTTCCTCAGGTGGGAATCTGTGACCTCATGTAGAAGTAATTTAGATAAGTTTGTGTCCCTCTTGCAATTGATGCCCCTGCTGCAGCTAACCCTTATTTCTAATGTTAGATTCTTTCGAAATCCCTGGCAGGTCTGCAACATTTTTGATGGGAAGTCTTTTTACTTGCGTAACATGTGCATATTACAACTTGTGGGTGTCAAAATGGGCAATTTGGGCATGTTTAGAGGGCTTCGAGTCGGGTGATAGAGTGTAATTAGGTCAACTCATTTGTTTTCTGAAAACGTCAACTCTCGTTCGTTCAGCGTCTAAATATATGCAGTCTAAAGTAGAAGCAGGAAATCCAGCTATTCATTTATGACCCTTAATTTTTGGTTTTATTAAGTCTTCCCCTCTTTTCCACACAACTTCACACATCAGCACACACTCTACCACTCTTTCTGTTGTCCATAGATTTTAATATGCAATTTCCCAAATTTGCTTCCGACCCTCCGTTTTCCCCCAATCATCAGCATCTCTGCCTTAACTACTACTTCCCCCAAAATTACCTTTTCCTTCCTTCCCTAATCATCATCACCATATTATCTGCATCCCTTCATTACTTCCTCTCTCTTTCCTCCCCAAAAGTTGTAACAAGTTTATATCTACTTTTTGCCTTCGCTGGTATCTACTCCTGAGATCCTTCTCCAGCGAAACCATCGCCACTCTCCTTTGTGGCTTCTTTCCCTCTTTCATTTCCTGAGATGCTTTAGGTTTTTTTTTTTGGGGGTTGGGGGGGGGGGGGG